>NW_028187769.1:0-1000 GCF_964204655.1 Triturus cristatus
AGATTACGGACGTTGCGTAAACCGTACGCTTACCGTGAGCTTACGGTAGGCGTACTATAAAAAAAAAAAAAAAATCTGGAAATAAATTTTACATGTTTATTTTAAAAAATATATATAAAAAAAATATTTAAGGATTTAAAAAATTTAAGCATAGTCTTTATAAAAGATAAGAAAATTAAATTAAAAATATGTTTGAAAAAAATGAAGAATAAAAAAAAAAAATAGCATTTAAAAAACCTTGCAAATTCACTGAAAAAACCATGGGTTTCACACACGTTATAGTTAGGAATTAGCATTTAAAAAACCTTGCAAATTCACTGAAAAAACCATGGGTTTCACACACGTTATAGTTAGGAATTAGCATTTAAAAAACCTTAGAAATTCACTGAAAAAACCATAGGTTTCACACACGTTATAGTTAGGAATTAGCATTTAAAAAACCTTAGAAATTCAGTGAAAAAACCATAGGTTTCACACATGTTATAGTTAGCTGGACATTTTACTCGTAAAAAACCAATGAAATTGCCCCGTTATAGTTAGTTCAGCTAACTATAACTCGCGCGCCCGCAATGCACTGCTGATGACGTCACATATTACATCACTCATGACATGGTCAGTGACATCACTCATGACATCACTGATGACATCTCAAATGACATCACTGATGACATCACTGATGACATCATCCTTGTGATAGAGTGGCAGACCTCCTCTCACCTTAATATAAGCTTTGATACACACATTCAAAAATAGAGACTAAAAATTTCAAAACAATGGACATACCAATACCAGTTACAACAACCTCTTCAGTAATTCTAAGATCCACATACACATCCACTCATTCACCAACAGTCCTATACAGTCACTCATACATGTACTCACTCATCATATGTACTCATACATCTATACATCCTGTTACACAATGCCACTCATCCATAGAGTTACTCACACACATAGTCACTCATGCTAATAAAGAATAAAACATACATTTACTTGCATA
>NW_028187770.1:0-70211 GCF_964204655.1 Triturus cristatus
CTCTCTACTACTCACTCTCTACTACTCTCTATTACTACTCTCTACTATTCACTCTACTACGCACTCTCTACTACTCTCTACTCACTCTACTCTACTACTCTCTACCAATCACTCTCTACTTCTCTACTACTCATTCTCTACTACTCATTCTCTACTACTCATTCTCTACTACCCTCTCTACTACTCTCTCTACTACTCACTCTACTACTCTCTACCACTCACTCTCTACTACTCTCTACTACTCTGTACTACTTACTCTCTACCACTCTCTACTACTCTCTCTCTACTACTCTCTCTCTACTACTCACTCTATACCACACTCTCTACTACTCACTCTCTACTATTCACACTCTACTACTCACTCTCTTCTACTCACTCTCTGCTACTCTCTACTACTCACTCTCTACTACTCTACTACTCTCTACTACTCTCCACTACTCACTCTGTACTATTCTCTACTACTCACTCTACTGCTCTCTACTACTCTCTACCACTCACTCTCTACTACTCTACTACTCACTCTCTACTACTCTCTCTACTACTCACTCTCTACTCCTCTCTCTACTACTCTCTACTACTCACTCTCCACTACTCTCTCTCTACTTCTCTCTCTCTACTTCTCACACTCTACTACTCTCTACTACTCACTCTCTACTACTCTCTACTGCTCACTCCCCACTACTCACTCTCTACTACTCGCTCTCAACTACTCTCTACTACTCACTCTACTACTCACTCTCTACTACTCTCTCTTACTCTCTTTACTTCTCACTCTCTACTACTCTCTCTACTGCTCACTCTCTATTACTCTCTACTACGCACTCTCTACTACTCTATACTATTCACTCTCTACTACTCACTCTCTACTTATCTCTACTACTCACACTACTACTCTCTACTACTCTTTACCACTCACTCCATACTACTCTACTACTCATTCTCTACTACTCATTCTCTACTACTCTCTACTACTCACTCTCTACTACTTTACTACTCTCTACTACTCTCTCTACTACTCACTCTCTACTACTCACTCTCTACTACTCTCTACTACTCACTCTCTACTACTCACTCTACTACTCTCTACCACTCACTCTCTACTACTCTACTACTCATTCTCTACTACTCTCTCTACTACTCACTCTCTACTACTCTACTACTCTCTACTACTCTCTCTACTATTCACTCTCTACTACTCACTCTCTACTACTCTGCTACTCACTTTCTACTACTCTCTCTACTACTGACTCTACTACTCACTCTCTACTACTCTGTACTAATCAATCTCTACTACTCTCTACTACTCACTCTCTACTACTCTCTCTCTGCTACTCTCTACTACTCACGATATTACTCACTCTCTACTCCGCTCTACTACTCACTCTACTACTGACTCTCTACTGCTCACTCTCTACTACTCTCTCTCTACTACTGACTCTCTACTACTCACTTTCTACTACTCTCTACTACTCACTCTACTACTCTCTACCACTCACTCTCTACTTCTCTCTACTACTCACTCTCTACTACTGTATACTACTCACTCTCTACTACTCTCTACTACTCTCTCTCTACTACTCTCTCTCTACTACTCACTCTTTACTACTCTCTCAACTCACTCTCTACTACTTACTCTCTACTACTCTCTACTACTCACTCTCCACTTCTCTCTCTCTCTCTCGACTACTCACTCTCTACTACTCTCTACTATTCACTCTCTACTACTCACTCTACTACTCTCTACTATTAACTCTACTACTCTCTACCACTCACTCTCTACTACTCTACTACTCATTCTCTACTACTCTCTCTACTTCTCACTCGCTACTACTCTACTACTCTCTACTACCCACTCTCTACTACTCACTCTTTACTATCTCTCTACTACTCACTCTCGACTACTCACTCGCTACTCACTCTCTACTACTCACTCTCTACTACTCTCTACTACTCACTCTACTCTCTACTACGCTCTACCACTCACTCTCTACTACTCTCTTTCTACTACTCTCTCTACTACACCCTCTCTACTACTCACTCTACTACTCTCTTACTACTCACGCTCTACTACTCTCCATCTACTTCTCACTCTCTACTATTCACTCTCTACTACTCACTCTACCACTCACTCTCTACTACCCTCTACTACTCTCTCTCTACTACTCTCTCTCTACTATTGACTCTCTACTACTCACTCTCTACTACTCACTCTCTACTACTCACTCTCTACTACTCACTCTACTACTCACTCTCTACTACTCTCTACTATTCACTCTCTACTACTCTCTCTCTACTACTCACTCTCTACTACTCTCTACTACTCTCTCTCTCTACTACTCTCTCTCTACTATTGACTCTCTACTACTCACTCTTTACTACTCACTCTCTACTACTCTACTACTCTCTCTCTACTACTCACTCTCTACTACCTCTACTATTCACTCTCTACTACTCACTCTCTCCTTCTCTCTACTACTCACTCTACTACTCTCTACTACTCTCTACCACTCACTCTCTACTACTCACTCTCTACTACTCTCTACTACTCTCTACAACTCACTCTCTACTACTCACTCTCTACTACTCTCTACTACTCACTCTCTACTACTCTATACTATTCACTCACTACTACTCACTCTCTACTACTCTCTACTATTCACTCTACTACTCTCTACCACTCATTCTATACTACTCATTCTCTACTACTCTCTCTACTACTCACTCTCTACTACTTTACTACTCTCTACTACTCTCTTGCTCTACTACTCACCCTCTACTACTCTCTACTACTCACTCTACTACTCTCTACTACTCACTCTACTACTCTCTACCACTCACTCTCTACTACTCTACTACTCACTCTCTACTACTCTCTCTCTACTTCTCACTCGCTACTACTCTACTACTCTCTACTACCCACTCTCTACTTCTCACTCTTTACTACTCTCTACTACTCACTCTCTACTACTCACTCTCTACTACTCTCTACTACTCTCTCTCTACTACTCTCTATTACTACTCTCTACTATTCACTCTACTACGCACTCTCTACTACTCACTCTACTCTCTACTACTCTCTACCACTCACTCTCTACTTCTCTACTACTCATTCTCTACTACTCATTCTCCACTACCCTCTCTACTACTACTCTACTACTCATTCTCTACTACTCATTCTCTACTACTCTCTACTACTCACTCTCTACTACTTTACTACTCTCTACTACTCTCTCTACTACTCACTCTCTACTACTCACTCTCTACTACTCTCTACTACTCACTCTCTACTACTCACTCTACTACTCTCTACCACTCACTCTCTACTACTCTACTACTCATTCTCTACTACTCTCTCTACTACTCACTCTCTACTACTCTACTACTCTACTACTCTCTACTACTCTCTCTACTATTCACTCTCTACTACTCACTCTCTACTACTCTGCTACTCACTTTCTACTACTCTCTCTACTACTGACTCTACTACTCACTCTCTACTACTCTGTACTAATCACTCTCTACTACTCTCTACTACTCACTCTCTACTACTCTCTCTCTGCTACTTTCTACTACTCACGATATTACTCACTCTCTACTCCGCTCTACTACTCACTCTACTACTGACTCTCTACTGCTCACTCTCTACTACTCTCTCTCTACTACTGACTCTCTACTACTCACTTTCTACTACTCTCTACTACTCACTCTACTACTCTCTACCACTCACTCTCTACTTCTCTCTACTACTCACTCTCTACTACTCTATACTACTCACTCTCTACTACTCTCTACTACTCTCTTTCTACTACTCACTCTCTACTACTCACTCTCTACTACTCTCTCAACTCACTCTCTACTACTTACTCTCTACTACTCTCTACTACTCACTCTCCACTTCTCTCTCTCTCTCTCGACTACTCACTCTCTACTACTCTCTACTATTCACTCTCTACTACTCACTCTACTACTCTCTACTATTAACTCTACTACTCTCTACCACTCACTCTCTACTACTCTACTACTCATTCTCTACTACTCTCTCTACTTCTCACTCGCTACTACTCTACTACTCTCTACTACTCACTCTCTACTACTCACTCTCTACTACTCTCTACTACTCACTCTACTACTCTCTACCACTCACTCTCTACTACTCTCTACTACTCTGTACTACTTACTCTCTACCACTCTCTACTACTCTCTACTACTCTCTCTCTACTACTCTCTCTATACTACTCTCTACTACTCACTCTCTACTACTCACTCTCTACTACTCTCCACAACTCACTCTCTACTACTTACTCTCTACTACTCTCTTACTACTCACTCTATACCACACTCTCTACTACTCACTCTCTACTATTCACACTCTACTACTCACTCTCCACTACTCACTCTCTACTACTCTCTTCTACTCACTCTCTGCTACTCTCTACTACTCACTCTCTACTACTCTACTACTCTCTACTACTCTCCACTACTCACTCTGTACTATTCTCTACTACTCACTCTACTGCTCTCTACTACTCTCTACCACTCACTCTCTACTACTCTACTACTCACTCTCTACTACTCTCTCTACTACTCACTCTCTACTCCTCTCTCTACTACTCTCTACTACTCACTCTCCACTACTCTCTCTCTACTTCTCTCTCTCTACTTCTCACACTCTACTACTCTCTACTACTCACTCTCTACTACTCTCTACTGCTCACTCCCCACTACTCACTCTCTACTACTCGCTCTCAACTACTCTCTACTACTCACTCTACTACTCACTCTACTACTCACTCTCTACTACTCTCTCTTACTCTCTTTACTTCTCACTCTCTACTACTCTCTCTACTGCTCACTCTCTATTACTCTCTACTACGCACTCTCTACTACTCTATACTATTCACTCTCTACTATTCACTCTCTACTTATCTCTACTACTCACACTACTACTCTCTACTACTCTTTACCACTCACTCCATACTACTCTACTACTCATTCTCTACTACTCATTCTCTACTACTCTCTACTACTCACTCTCTACTACTTTACTACTCTCTACTACTCTCTCTACTACTCACTCTCTACTACTCACTCTCTACTACTCTCTACTACTCACTCTCTACTACTCACTCTACTACTCTCTACCACTCACTCTCTACTACTCTACTACTCATTCTCTACTACTCTCTCTACTACTCACTCTCTACTACTCTACTACTCTCTCTACTATTCACTCTCTACTACTCACTCTCTACTACTCTGCTACTCACTTTCTACTACTCTCTCTACTACTGACTCTACTACTCACTCTCTACTACTCTGTACTAATCACTCTCTACTACTCTCTACTACTCACTCTCTACTACTCTCTCTCTACTACTGACTCTCTACTACTCACTTTCTACTACTCTCTACTACTCACTCTACTACTCTCTACCACTCACTCTCTACTTCTCTCTACTACTCACTCTCTACTACTCTATACTACTCACTCTCTACTACTCTCTACTACTCTCTTTCTACTACTCTCTCTCTACTACTCACTCTCTACTACTCTCTCAACTCACTCTCTACTACTTACTCTCTACTACTCTCTACCACTCACTCTCTACTACTCTACTACTCATTCTCTACTACTCTCTCTACTTCTCACTCGCTACTACTCTACTACTCTCTACTACCCACTCTCTACTACTCACTCTTTACTATCTCTCTACTACTCACTCTCGACTACTCACTCGCTACTCACTCTCTACTACTCACTCTCTACTACTCTCTACTACTCACTCTACTCTCTACTACTCTCTACCACTCACTCTCTACTACTCTACTACTCTCTTTCTACTACTCTCTCTACTACACCCTCTCTACTACTCACTCTACTACTCTCTTACTACTCACGCTCTACTACTCTCCATCTACTTCTCACTCTCTACTATTCACTCTCTACTACTCACTCTACCACTCACTCTCTACTACTCACTCTCTACTACCCTCTACTACTCTCTCTCTACTACTCTCTCTCTACTATTGACTCTCTACTACTCACTCTCTACTACTCACTCTCTACTACTCACTCTACTACTCACTCTCTACTACTCTCTACTATTCACTCTCTACTACTCTCTCTCTACTACTCACTCTCTACTACTCTCTACTACTCTCTCTCTCTACTACTCTCTCTCTACTATTGACTCTCTACTACTCACTCTTTACTACTAACTCTCTACTACTCTACTACTCTCTCTCTACTACTCACTCTCTACTACCTCTACTATTCACTCTCTACTACTCACTCTCTCCTTCTCTCTACTACTCACTCTACTACTCTCTACTACTGTCTACCACTCACTCTCTACTACTCACTCTCTACTACTCTCTACTACTCTCTACAACTCACTCTCTACTACTCACTCTCTACTACTCTCTGCTACTCACTCTCTACTACTCTATACTATTCACTCACTACTACTCACTCTCTACTACTCTCTACTATTCACTCTACTACTCTCTACCACTCATTCTATACTACTCATTCTCTACTACTCTCTCTACTACTCACTCTCTACTACTTTACTACTCTCTACTACTCTCTCGCTCTACTACTCACCCTCTACTACTCTCTACTACTCACTCTACTACTCTCTACTACTCACTCTACTACTCTCTACCACTCACTCTCTACTACTCTACTACTCATTCTCTACTACTCTCTCTCTACTTCTCACTCGCTACTACTCTACTACTCTCTACTACCCACTCTCTACTTCTCACTCTTTACTACTCTCTACTATTCACTCTCTACTACTCACTCTCTACTACTCACTCTCTACTACTCACTCTCTACTACTCTCTACTACTCACTCTCTACTACTCTCTATTACTACTCTCTACTATTCACTCTACTACGCACTCTCTACTACTCTCTACTACTCACTCTACTCTCTACTACTCTCTACCACTCACTCTCTACTTCTCTACTACTCATTCTCTACTACTCATTCTCTACTACCCTCTCTACTACTCTCTCTACTACTCACTCTCTACTACTCACTCTCTACTACTCACTCTCTACTACTCACTCTACTACATACTCTCTACTACTCTCTCTCTACTACTGATTCTCTACTACTCTACTATTCACTCTCTACTACTCACTCTCTACTACTCTCTACTACTCACTCTACTACTCTCTACTACTCTCTACCACTCACTCTCTACTACTCTACTACTCATTCTCTACTACTCACTCTCTTCTACTCACTCTCTACTACTCTACTACTTTCTACTACCCACTCTCTACTACTCTCTACTACTCACTCTCTACTACTCACTTGCTACTCACTCTCTACTGCTCACTCTACTACTCTCTACTACTCTACTACTTACACTCTACTACTCTCTACTACTCTCTCTCTACTACTCCCTTTCTACTACTCACTCTACTACTCTCTTACTACTCACTCACTACTACTCTCTCTCTACTTCTCACTCTCTACTATTCACTCTCTACTACTCACTCTCTACTACTCACTCTCCGCTACTCTCTACTACTCACTCTCCGCTACTCTCTACTACTCACTCTCCGCTACTCTCTACTACTCACTCTCCACTACTCACTCTCTACTACTCACTCTACTACCTCTCTACTACTGACTCTACTACTCACTCTCTACTACTCTGTACTACTCACTCTCTACTACTCTCTACTACTCTCTACTACTCACTCTCTACTACTCTCTCTCTACTACTCACTACTACTCCCTCTCTACTACTCACTCTACTACTCTCTACCACTCACTCTCTACTACTCTACTACTCATTCTCTTCTACTCATTCTCTACTACTCATTCTCTACTACTCTACTACTCTCTCTCTACTACTCTCTCTCTAGTACTGACTCTCTACTACTCACTCTACTACTCTATTACTACTCACTTCATACTACTCTCTCTCTACTTCTCACTCTCTACTACTCACTCTCTACTACTCTCTACTACTCACTCTATTAATCACTCTCTACTACTCTATACTACTCACTCTCTACTACTCACTCGCTACTACTTACTCTCTACTACTCTCTACTACTCACTCTCTGCTTCTCTCTCTCTACTACTCTCTCTCTACTACTCTCTCTCTACTACTCTACTACTTTCTACTACTCACTCTCTACTACTCACTCTCTTCTACTCACTCTCTACTACTCTCTACTACTCACTCTCTACTACTCACTCGCTACTACTCACTCGCTACTCACTCTCTACTACTCACTCTACTACTCTCTTACTACTCACTCACTACTACTCTCTCTCTACTTCTCACTCTATACTACTCTCTCTACCTCTCACTCTCTACTATTCACTCTCTACTACTCACTCTCTACTACTCACTCTCCACTTCTCACTCTCTACTACTCTCTACTACTCACTCTCCACTACTCACTCTCTACTTCTCGCTCTCCACTACTCTCTACTACACACTCTCTGCTACTCACTCTCTACTACTCTACTACTCTATACTACTCTCTCTGCTAATTCTCTACTACTCACTCTCTACTACTCTCTCTACTACTCACTCTCTAATACTTTACTACTCTCTACTACTCTCTCTACTACTCACTCTCTACTACTACTACTCTCTACTACTCCCTACTCTCTCTACTACTCACTCTCTACTACTCTCTACTACTCACTCTGTACTTCTCACTCTCTACTACTCCCTCTCTACTGCTCTATACTAATCACTCACTACTACTCACTCTCTACTACTCTCTACTATTCACTCTACCACTCTCTACCACTCACTCTCTACTACTCTACTACTCATTCTCTACTACTCATTCTCTACTACTCTCTCTGCTACTCACTCTCTACTACTTTACTACTCTCTACTACTCTCTCGCTCCACTACTCACTCTCTACTACTCACGCTCTACTACTCTCTACTACTCTCTCTCTACTACTCACTCTCTACTACTCACTCTCTACTACTCACTCTCTACTACTCACTCTCTACTACTCTACCACTCACTCTCTACTACTCTACCACTCATTCTCTACTACTCTACTACTCATTCTTCACTACTCTACTACTCTCTACTACTCTCTCTCTACTACTCACTCTCTACTACTCTCTACTACTCACTCTCTACTACTCTCTCTCTACTACTCACTACTACTCCCTCTCTACTTCTCACTCTACTACTCTCTACCATTCACTCTCTACTACTCTACTACTCATTCTCTACTACTCATCTCTACTACTCACTCTCTACTACTCTACTACTCTCTCTCTACTACTCTCTCTCTACTACTGACTCTCTACTACTCACTCTACTACTCTCTTAATACTCACTTCATACTACTCTCTCTCTACTTCTCACTCTCTACTACGCACTCTCTACTACTCTCTACTACTCACTCTATTACTCACTCTGTACTACTCTCTACTACTCACTCGCTACTACCTACTCTCTACTACTCTCTACTACTCACTCTCTACTTCTCTCTCTCTACTACTCTCTCTCTACTACTCACTCTATACTACTCTACTACTTTCTACCACTCACTCTCTACTACTCACTCTCTTCTACTCACTCTCTACTACTCTCTACTACTCACTCTCTACTACTCACTCTCTACTACTCACTCGCTACTACTCACTTGCTACTAACTCTCTACTACTCACTCTACTACTCACTCTACTACTCACTCTATACTACTCTCTACTACTCACTCTCTTCTACTCACGCTCTACTACTTAATCTCTACTACTCACTGTCTACTACTCACTCTCTACTCTCTCTCTCTACTACTTACTACTACTCTCTCTCTACTACTCACTCTCTACTACTCTCTACTACTCACTCTCTGCTTCTCTCTCTCTACTACTCTCTCTCTACTACTCACTCTCTACTACTCTACTACTTTCTACTACTCACTCTCTACTACTCACTCTCTTCTACTCACTCTCTACTACTCTCTACTACTCACTCTCTACTACTCACTCGCTACTACTCACTCACTACTCACTCTCTACTACTCACTCTACTACTCTCTTACTACTCACTCACTACTACTCTCTCTCTACTTCTCACCTCATACTACTCTTTTTACCTCTCACTCTCTACTATTCACTCTCTACTACTCACTCTCCACTTCTCACTCTCTACTACTCTCTACTACTCACTCTCCACTACTCACTCTCTACTTCTCACTCTCTACTACTCTCTACTACACACTCTCTGCTACTCACTCTCTGCTACTCTACTAATCTATACTACTCTCTCTGCTAATTCTCTACTACTCACTCTCTACTACTCTCTCTACTACTCACTCTCTGCTACTTTACTACTCTCTACTACTCTCTCTACTACTCACTCTCTACTACTACTACTACTCTCTACTACTCACTCTCTACTACTCTCTACTAATCTCTACTCTCTCTACTACTCACTCTCTACTACTCTCTACTACTCACTCTGTACTTCTCACTCTCTACTACTCACTCTCTACTGCTCTATACTAATCACTCACTACTACTCACTCTCTACTACTCTCTACTATTCACTCTACCACTCTCTACCACTCACTCTCTACTACTCTACTACTCATTCTCTACTACTCATTCTCTACTACTCTCTCTGCTACTCACTCTCTACTACTTTACTACTCTCTACTACTCTCTCGCTCCACTACTCACTCTCTACTACTCACGCTCTACTACTCTCTACTACTCTCTCTCCTTACTACTCACTCTCTACTACTGACTCTCTACTACTCACTCTCTACTACTCTACCACTCACTATCTACTACTCTACCACTCATTCTCTACTACTCTACTACTCATTCTCTACTACTCTACTACTCTCTACAACTCTCTCTCTCTACTACTCACTCTCTACTACTCTCTACTACTCACTCTCTACTAATCTCTCTCTACTACTCACTACTACTCCCTCTCTACTTCTCACTCTACTACTCTCTACCATTCACGATCTAGTACTTTACTACTCATTCTCTACTACTCATTCTCTACTACTCACTCTCTACTACTCTACTACTCTCTCTACACTACTCTCTCTCTACTACTGACTCTCTACTACTCACTCTACTACTCTCTTACTACTCACTTCATACTACTCTCTCTCTACTTCTCACTCTCTACTACTCACTCTCTACTACTCTCTACTACTCACTCTATTGCTCACTCTCTACTACTCTCTACTACTCACTCTCTACTACTCTCTACTACTCACTCGCTACTACTTACTCTCTACTACTCTCTACTACTCACTCTCTTCTTCTCTCTCTCTACTACTCTCTCTCTACTACTCACTCTCTACTACTCTACTACTTTCTACTACTCACTCTCTACTACTCACTCTCTACTACTCACTCTCTACTACTCACTCTCTACTACTCACTCTCTACTACTCACTCGCTACTACTCACTTGCTACTCACTCTCTACTACTCACTCTACTACTCACTCTACTACTCACTCTATACTACTCTCTACTACTCACTCTCTTCTACTCACTCTCTACTACTCTCTCTACTACTCACTCTCTAATACTTTACTACTCTCTACTACTCTCTCTACTACTCACTCTCTACTACTACTACTCTCTACTACTCACTCTCTACTACTCTCTACTACTCCCTACTCTCTCTACTACTCACTCTCTACTACTCTCTACTGCTCACTCTGTACTTCTCACTCTCTACTACTCACTCTCTACTGCTCTATACTAATCACTCACTACTACTCACTCTCTACTACTCTCTACTATTCACTCTACCACTCTCTACCACTCACTCTCTACTACTCTACTACTCATTCTCTACTACTCATTCTCTACTACTCTCTCTGCTACTCACTCTCTACTACTTTACTACTCTCTACTACTCTCTCGCTCCACTACTCACTCTCTACTACTCACGCTCTACTACTCTCTCTCTACTACTCTCTCTCTACTACTCACTCTCTACTACTGACTCTCTACTACTCACTCTCTACTACTCTACCACTCACTCTCTACTACTCTACCACTCATTCTCTACTACTCTACTACTCATTCTTCACTACTCTACTACTCTCTACTACTCTCTCTCTACTACTCACTCTCTACTACTCTCTACTACTCACTCTCTACTACTCTCTCTCTACTACTCACTACTACTCCCTCTCTACTTCTCACTCTACTACTCTCTACCATTCACTCTCTACTACTCTACTACTCATTCTCTACTACTCATTCTCTACTACTCACTCTCTACTACTCTACTACTCTCTCTCTACTACTCTCTCTCTACTACTGACTCTCTACTACTCACTCTACTACTCTCTTAATACTCACTTCATGCTACTCTCTCTCTACTTCTCACTCTCTACTACTCACTCTCTACTACTCTCTACTACTCACTCTATTACTCACTCTGTACTACTCTCTACTACTCACTCGCTACTACCTACTCTCTACTACTCTCTACTACTCACTCTCTACTCTCTCTCTACTACTCTCTCTCTACTACTCACTCTCTACTACTCTACTACTTTCTACCACTCACTCTCTACTACTCACTCTCTTCTACTCACTCTCTACTACTCTCTACTACTCACTCTCTACTACTCACTCGCTACTACTCACTTGCTACTAACTCTCTACTACTCACTCTACTACTCACTCTACTACTCACTCTATACTACTCTCTACTACTCACTCTCTTCTACTCACTCTCTACTACTTAATCTCTACTACTCACTGTCTACTACTCACTCTCTACTTCTCTCTCTCTACTACTTACTACTACTCTCTCTCTACTACTCACTCTCTACTACTCTCTACTACTCACTCTCTGCTTCTCTCTCTCTACTACTCTCTCTCTACTACTCACTCTCTACTACTCTACTACTTTCTACTACTCACTCTCTACTACTCACTCTCTTCTACTCACTCTCTACTACTCTCTACTACTCACTCTCTACTATTCACTCGCTACTACTCACTCACTACTCACTCTCTACTACTCACTCTACTACTCTCTTACTACTCACTCACTACTACTCTCTCTCTACTTCTCACTCTATACTACTCTCTTTTTACCTCTCACTCTCTACTATTCACTCTCTACTACTCACTCTCCACTTCTCACTCTCTACTACTCTCTACTACTCACTCTCCACTACTCACTCTCTACTTCTCACTCTCTACTACTCTCTACTACACACTCTCTGCTACTCACTCTCTGCTACTCTACTAATCTATACTACTCTCTCTGCTAATTCTCTACTACTCACTCTCTACTACTCTCTCTACTACTCACTCTCTGCTACTTTACTACTCTCTACTACTCTCTCTACTACTCACTCTCTACTACTACTACTCTCTACTACTCACTCTCTACTACTCTCTACTAATCTCTACTCTCTCTACTACTCACTCTCTACTACTCTCTACTACTCACTCTGTACTTCTCACTCTCTACTACTCACTCTCTACTGCTCTATACTAATCACTCACTACTACTCACTCTCTACTACTCTCTACTATTCACTCTACCACTCTCTACCACTCACTCTCTACTACTCTACTACTCATTCTCTACTACTCATTCTCTACTACTCTCTCTGCTACTCACTCTCTACTACTTTACTACTCTCTACTACTCTCTCGCTCCACTACTCACTCTCTACTACTCACGCTCTACTACTCTCTCTCTACTACTCTCTCTCTACTACTCACGCTCTACTACTGACTCTCTACTACTCACTCTCTACTACTCTATCACTCACTATCTACTACTCTACCACTCATTCTCTACTACTCTACTACTCATTCTCTACTACTCTACTACTCTCTACAACTCTCTCTCTCTACTACTCACTCTCTACTACTCTCTACTACTCACTCTCTACTAATCTCTCTCTACTACTCACTACTACTCCCTCTCTACTTCTCACTCTACTACTCTCTACCATTCACGATCTAGTACTTTACTACTCATTCTCTACTACTCATTCTCTACTACTCTCTACTACTCACTCTCTACTACTCACTCTCTACTACTCTACTACTCTCTCTCTACTACTCTCTCTCTACTACTGACTCTCTACTACTCACTCTACTACTCTCTTAATACTCACTTCATACTACTCTCTCTCTACTTCTCACTCTCTACTACGCACTCTCTACTACTCTCTACTACTCACTCTATTACTCACTCTGTACTACTCTCTACTACTCACTCGCTACTACCTACTCTCTACTACTCTCTACTACTCACTCTCTACTTCTCTCTCTCTACTACTCTCTCTCTACTACTCACTCTATACTACTCTACTACTTTCTACCACTCACTCTCTACTACTCACTCTCTTCTACTCACTCTCTACTACTCTCTACTACTCACTCTCTACTACTCACTCTCTACTACTCACTCGCTACTACTCACTTGCTACTAACTCTCTACTACTCACTCTACTACTCACTCTACTACTCACTCTATACTACTCTCTACTACTCACTCTCTTCTACTCACGCTCTACTACTTAATCTCTACTACTCACTGTCTACTACTCACTCTCTACTTCTCTCTCTCTACTACTTACTACTACTCTCTCTCTACTACTCACTCTCTACTACTCTCTACTACTCACTCTCTGCTTCTCTCTCTCTACTACTCTCTCTCTACTACTCACTCTCTACTACTCTACTACTTTCTACTACTCACTCTCTACTACTCACTCTCTTCTACTCACTCTCTACTACTCTCTACTACTCACTCTCTACTACTCACTCGCTACTACTCACTCACTACTCACTCTCTACTACTCACTCTACTACTCTCTTACTACTCACTCACTACTACTCTCTCTCTACTTCTCACTCTATACTACTCTTTTTACCTCTCACTCTCTACTATTCACTCTCTACTACTCACTCTCCACTTCTCACTCTCTACTACTCTCTACTACTCACTCTCCACTACTCACTCTCTACTTCTCACTCTCTACTACTCTCTACTACACACTCTCTGCTACTCACTCTCTGCTACTCTACTAATCTATACTACTCTCTCTGCTAATTCTCTACTACTCACTCTCTACTACTCTCTCTACTACTCACTCTCTGCTACTTTACTACTCTCTACTACTCTCTCTACTACTCACTCTCTACTACTACTACTACTCTCTACTACTCACTCTCTACTACTCTCTACTAATCTCTACTCTCTCTACTACTCACTCTCTACTACTCTCTACTACTCACTCTGTACTTCTCACTCTCTACTACTCACTCTCTACTGCTCTATACTAATCACTCACTACTACTCACTCTCTACTACTCTCTACTATTCACTCTACCACTCTCTACCACTCACTCTCTACTACTCTACTACTCATTCTCTACTACTCATTCTCTACTACTCTCTCTGCTACTCACTCTCTACTACTTTACTACTCTCTACTACTCTCTCGCTCCACTACTCACTCTCTACTACTCACGCTCTACTACTCTCTACTACTCTCTCTCCTTACTACTCACTCTCTACTACTGACTCTCTACTACTCACTCTCTACTACTCTACCACTCACTATCTACTACTCTACCACTCATTCTCTACTACTCTACTACTCATTCTCTACTACTCTACTACTCTCTACAACTCTCTCTCTCTACTACTCACTCTCTACTACTCTCTACTACTCACTCTCTACTAATCTCTCTCTACTACTCACTACTACTCCCTCTCTACTTCTCACTCTACTACTCTCTACCATTCACGATCTAGTACTTTACTACTCATTCTCTACTACTCATTCTCTACTACTCACTCTCTACTACTCTACTACTCTCTCTACACTACTCTCTCTCTACTACTGACTCTCTACTACTCACTCTACTACTCTCTTACTACTCACTTCATACTACTCTCTCTCTACTTCTCACTCTCTACTACTCACTCTCTACTACTCTCTACTACTCACTCTATTGCTCACTCTCTACTACTCTCTACTACTCACTCTCTACTACTCTCTACTACTCACTCGCTACTACTTACTCTCTACTACTCTCTACTACTCACTCTCTTCTTCTCTCTCTCTACTACTCTCTCTCTACTACTCACTCTCTACTACTCTACTACTTTCTACTACTCACTCTCTACTACTCACTCTCTTCTACTCACTCTCTACTACTCTCTACTACTCACTCTCTACTACTCACTCGCTACTACTCACTTGCTACTCACTCTCTACTACTCACTCTACTACTCACTCTACTACTCACTCTATACTACTCTCTACTACTCACTCTCTTCTACTCACTCTCTACTACTCTCTCTACTACTCACTCTCTAATACTTTACTACTCTCTACTACTCTCTCTACTACTCACTCTCTACTACTACTACTCTCTACTACTCACTCTCTACTACTCTCTACTACTCCCTACTCTCTCTACTACTCACTCTCTACTACTCTCTACTGCTCACTCTGTACTTCTCACTCTCTACTACTCACTCTCTACTGCTCTATACTAATCACTCACTACTACTCACTCTCTACTACTCTCTACTATTCACTCTACCACTCTCTACCACTCACTCTCTACTACTCTACTACTCATTCTCTACTACTCATTCTCTACTACTCTCTCTGCTACTCACTCTCTACTACTTTACTACTCTCTACTACTCTCTCGCTCCACTACTCACTCTCTACTACTCACGCTCTACTACTCTCTCTCTACTACTCTCTCTCTACTACTCACTCTCTACTACTGACTCTCTACTACTCACTCTCTACTACTCTACCACTCACTCTCTACTACTCTACCACTCATTCTCTACTACTCTACTACTCATTCTTCACTACTCTACTACTCTCTACTACTCTCTCTCTACTACTCACTCTCTACTACTCTCTACTACTCACTCTCTACTACTCTCTCTCTACTACTCACTACTACTCCCTCTCTACTTCTCACTCTACTACTCTCTACCATTCACTCTCTACTACTCTACTACTCATTCTCTACTACTCATTCTCTACTACTCACTCTCTACTACTCTACTACTCTCTCTCTACTACTCTCTCTCTACTACTGACTCTCTACTACTCACTCTACTACTCTCTTAATACTCACTTCATGCTACTCTCTCTCTACTTCTCACTCTCTACTACTCACTCTCTACTACTCTCTACTACTCACTCTATTACTCACTCTGTACTACTCTCTACTACTCACTCGCTACTACCTACTCTCTACTACTCTCTACTACTCACTCTCTACTCTCTCTCTACTACTCTCTCTCTACTACTCACTCTCTACTACTCTACTACTTTCTACCACTCACTCTCTACTACTCACTCTCTTCTACTCACTCTCTACTACTCTCTACTACTCACTCTCTACTACTCACTCGCTACTACTCACTTGCTACTAACTCTCTACTACTCACTCTACTACTCACTCTACTACTCACTCTATACTACTCTCTACTACTCACTCTCTTCTACTCACTCTCTACTACTTAATCTCTACTACTCACTGTCTACTACTCACTCTCTACTTCTCTCTCTCTACTACTTACTACTACTCTCTCTCTACTACTCACTCTCTACTACTCTCTACTACTCACTCTCTGCTTCTCTCTCTCTACTACTCTCTCTCTACTACTCACTCTCTACTACTCTACTACTTTCTACTACTCACTCTCTACTACTCACTCTCTTCTACTCACTCTCTACTACTCTCTACTACTCACTCTCTACTACTCACTCGCTACTACTCACTCACTACTCACTCTCTACTACTCACTCTACTACTCTCTTACTACTCACTCACTACTACTCTCTCTCTACTTCTCACTCTATACTACTCTCTTTTTACCTCTCACTCTCTACTATTCACTCTCTACTACTCACTCTCCACTTCTCACTCTCTACTACTCTCTACTACTCACTCTCCACTACTCACTCTCTACTTCTCACTCTCTACTACTCTCTACTACACACTCTCTGCTACTCACTCTCTGCTACTCTACTAATCTATACTACTCTCTCTGCTAATTCTCTACTACTCACTCTCTACTACTCTCTCTACTACTCACTCTCTGCTACTTTACTACTCTCTACTACTCTCTCTACTACTCACTCTCTACTACTACTACTCTCTACTACTCACTCTCTACTACTCTCTACTAATCTCTACTCTCTCTACTACTCACTCTCTACTACTCTCTACTACTCACTCTGTACTTCTCACTCTCTACTACTCACTCTCTACTGCTCTATACTAATCACTCACTACTACTCACTCTCTACTACTCTCTACTATTCACTCTACCACTCTCTACCACTCACTCTCTACTACTCTACTACTCATTCTCTACTACTCATTCTCTACTACTCTCTCTGCTACTCACTCTCTACTACTTTACTACTCTCTACTACTCTCTCGCTCCACTACTCACTCTCTACTACTCACGCTCTACTACTCTCTCTCTACTACTCTCTCTCTACTACTCACGCTCTACTACTGACTCTCTACTACTCACTCTCTACTACTCTATCACTCACTATCTACTACTCTACCACTCATTCTCTACTACTCTACTACTCATTCTCTACTACTCTACTACTCTCTACAACTCTCTCTCTCTACTACTCACTCTCTACTACTCTCTACTACTCACTCTCTACTAATCTCTCTCTACTACTCACTACTACTCCCTCTCTACTTCTCACTCTACTACTCTCTACCATTCACGATCTAGTACTTTACTACTCATTCTCTACTACTCATTCTCTACTACTCACTCTCTACTACTCTACTACTCTCTCTACACTACTCTCTCTCTACTACTGACTCTCTACTACTCACTCTACTACTCTCTTACTACTCACTTCATACTACTCTCTCTCTACTTCTCACTCTCTACTACTCACTCTCTACTACTCTCTACTACTCACTCTATTGCTCACTCTCTACTACTCTCTACTGCTCACTCTCTACTACTCTCTACTACTCACTCGCTACTACTTACTCTCTACTACTCTCTACTACTCACTCTCTTCTTCTCTCTCTCTACTACTCTCTCTCTACTACTCACTCTCTACTACTCTACTACTTTCTACTACTCACTTTCTACTACTCACTCTCTTCTACTCACTCTCTACTACTCTCTACTACTCACTCTCTACTACTCACTCGCTACTACTCACTTGCTACTCACTCTCTACTACTCACTCCACTACTCACTCTACTACTCACTCTATACTACTCTCTACTACTCACTCTCTTCTACTCACTCTCTACTACTTAATCTCTACTACTCACTGTCTACTACTCACTCTCTACTACTCACTCTCTACTTCTCTCTCTCTACTACTCACTACTACTCTCTCTCTACTACTCACTCTCTACTACTCTCTACTACTCACTCTCTACTACTCACTCTCTACTACTCACTCTACTTCTCTCTACTACTCTCTACCACTCACTCTCTACTACTCCACTACTCATTCTCTACTACTCTCTCTCTACCACTCACTCTCTACTACTCTACTACTTTCTACTACCCACTCTCTACTACTCTCTACTACTCACTCTCTACTACTCACTCGCTACTCACTCTACTACTCTCTACTCACTCTACTACTCTCTACTACTCTCTACCACTCACTCTCTACTACTCACTCTACTACTCTCTTACTACTCACTCTATACTACTCTCTCTCTACCTCTCACTCTCTACTATTCACTCTCTACTACACTCTCTCCACTGCTCACTCTCTATTACTCTCTACTACTCTCTACTACTCACTCTCCACTACTCACTCTCTACTTCTCGCTCTCTACTACTCTCTACTACACACTCTCTGCTACTCACTCTCTACTACTCTACTACTCTATACTACTCTCTCTGCTAATGCTCTACTACTCACTCTCTACTACTCTCTCTACTACTCACTCTCTACTACTTTACTACTCTCTACTACTCTCTCTACTACTCATTCTCTACCACTCACTCTCTACTACTTTACTACTCTTTCTCTACTACTCATTCTCTACTACTCTCTCTACCTCTCACACTCTACTTCTATCTACTACTCTCTCTCTACTACTCTCTCTAGTACTCACTCTCTACTACTCACTCTCTACTACTCTCTACTACTCACTCTCTACTACTCTCTACTCTCTCTACTACTCACTCTCTACTACTCTCTACTACTCACTCTCTACTACTCACTCTCTACTACCCACTCTCTACTACTATATACTAATCACTCACTACTACTCACTCTCTACTACTCTCTACTATTCACACTACAACTCTCTACCACTCACTCTCTACTACTCTACTACTCCTTCTCTACTACTCATTCTCTACTACTCTCTCTACTACTCACTCTCTACTACTTTACTACTCTCTCGCTCTACTACTCACTCTCTACTACTCACGCTCTACTACTCTCTACTACTCTCTCTCTACTACTGACTCTCTACTACTCACTCTCTACTACTCTACCACTCACTATCTACTACTCTACCACTCATTCTCTACTACTCTACTACTCATTCTCTACTACTCTACTACTCTTTACTACTCTCTCTCTACTACTCACTCTACTACTCACTCTCTACTACTCTCTACTACTCACTCTCTACTACTCTCTCTCTACTACTTTCTACTACTCACTCTACTACTCTCTACTACTCTCTACCACTCTCTACCACTCACTCTCTACTACTCTACTACTCACTCTCTACTACTCTCTCTTCTACTCACTCTCTACTACTCTACTACTTTCTACTACCCACTCTCTATTACTCTCTACTACTCACTCTCTACTACTCACTCGCTACTCACTCTCTACTGCTCACTCTACTACTCTCTACTACTCTCTACCACTCACTCTCTACTACTCTACTAGTTACTCTCTACTACTCTCTACTATTCACTCTCCACTACTCACTCTCCACTACTCACTCTCCACTACTCACTCTCCACAACTCACTCTCCACTACTCACTCTCTACTATTCTCTACTACAATCTCTGCTACTCACTCTCTACTACTCTACTTCTCTCTACTACTCACTCTCTACTACTCACTCTCTACTACTCTACTACTTATTCTCTACTACCTATTCTCTACTACTCTCTCTACTACTCACTCTCTAGTACTTTACTACTCTCTACTACACTCTCTCTACTACTCTCTACTACTCTCTCTCTACTACTCACTCTCTACTACTCTCTACTACTCACTCTACTACTCTCTACCACTCTACTACTCTCCACTACTCTACTACTCATTCTCTACTACTCATTCTCTACTACTCACTCTCTACTACTCACTCTCTACTACTCTCTCTCTACTACTGACTCTCTACTACTCACTCTGCTACTCTCTTACTACTCACTCTATACTACTCACTCTTTACTTCTCACTCTCTACTACTCACTCTCTACTACTCTCTACTACTCACTCTATTACTCACTCTCTACTACTCTCTACTACTCACTCTCTACTACTCTCTACTTCTCACTCTCTACTACTTACTCTCTACTATTCACTCTCTACTTCTCTCTCTCTACTACTCTCTCTCTACTACTCACTCTCTACTACTCTACTACTTTCTACTACCCACTCTCTACTACTCTACTACTCATTCTCTACTACTCATTCTCTACTACTCACTCTCTACTGCTCACTCTCTACTACTCACTCTCTACTACTCTCTACTACTCACTCTCTACTACTCACTCTCTACTACTCACTCGCTACTCACTCTCTACTACTCACTCTACTACTCTCTATTACTCTCTACCTCTCACTCTCAAGTTTCAAGTTTCAAAGAATCATTATTCGAATTATAGCAACTCATAAAAGCGCATCTTATAACACACGAAAAAAATCTAATTTCCTTAGGAACATACAGATTAGAACGCATTATTATTTACACATTTCCATCGTTCTGCGCGCATAGACAGCAATCTTTTAAAAAGTGCAAACACGTAGGATTATTTCCTCATTTTCAAGTGTTAACAGTGCCTGATAAGATTTGACCAAATTAATTGGTCTAAGTTTTTTAAAATAAGGAATTGAAAACCGTTTTGTATATTTCAAGTAAAAATTACTGAGGAAAAAGAAGTGCAAATCACTTTGTTTACTTTGCCCATTGCAACGACAGCTCATCATAATCGTACTTTTCTGATAGCCCAAAGGAAAGTTTAACAGGTACCTAATAGTTCCAGCCGTCAAACGACATAGAAGACTTCTTTCCCAATTTGTCAATTGTAAAGTTAAATATAATGCGAGGGGGTATCTGGGTACTACTATATCCATGTACCTCGTAACTGTGGGTTTCTCTTGCTCCCTCCTAAGTCTCCTTAAAGAGTACAGTGCGCTTAATGCCTCTTTAAATTTGAGTTACTTAGTTTTACTGGCATGGCTAGGATTAATAAAGATGTTATCCATGCCTATTTCTCGCAAATTTGTGTATACATAAGAAATCCACGGAATCTTCAACCCCCTGTCACAACTTAAACAATCAGTTAATATCTCTTGCGTAAGTGACGCTGATTTGTTCATCCAGACCGAGTGCCAAAATAGCACTGGTCAGGAACTGACAAAATCCGAGATAAAATTTAAATTTAATTCATGATGTGTGATAAAATTGGACGTAAAAATTGGCACATTTAATAGTCTCCTACAAAACCGATTCTCTACTTGCTGAGTAGAGATGCTGTTTCCAGTGCCCCATACTTCTGCCCCATAAGTTGCCACTGGGACACATTGAAGTTTAAAAATCTTAGCAATCGCCTTAGTAACTCCTGATCTCTTTGGTTTAGGAATGCTTTAAAACCGAGTTCGTGGCCTTTGAGATTTTGCTCGCCGCCTGGGCCAAATGCCCAGACCACGAGCCATTTGCAGCAAAGGTCACGCCCAAATACGGGAAGGTATTGGTTGCTATAAGTTTTTCTCCCCCGACCTGTATGGAACTCAATTGTCGTTTACCTGGACCACATGCCATTATAAAAGATTTTTTAAAATTGACTCGTAAGTCCAGGTCATCCATAAATGTGGTAAAATTAAGAACCAAAGAGCGAAGTGAGTTTGGCGTACAGCCCATTAACACTGCATCGTCTGCGTACACAAGAGCGGGTATGGCTTTGCCATTTATTAAGGGTACATCCGGTCTTGACTTTACAAGATAGTTACTAAGCCCATTTATATAAATAATAAAAAGCAGGGGTGCTAAAACGCACCCCTGCCTAACTCCTCTTCCAATTTCAATGGGTTCAGACAGTTCCCCACCTACGTCTATTCTCACTCTGGACTTTAGGTCCGTGTGTAAAAAAGCTAAAAAATGGACCAGGTAGATATCCAAACCATACTCTAGTAAAATAGACCAAAGTTTGGACCAATTAACCAAAAAGGCGGATGACAAATCCATAAAATCTAAGTAAATGGGTGCAGAACGGGCAATATTATATTTATCAATGATTAATTTAAGATTAAGGCATTGTTCCACTGTGCCAACCCTTGATCTAAATCCTAGTTGATAGGGGGATAATATCCCAGTTTCCTCTGTCCATATAATTAACCTATTATAAATGACGCAACCTAATATTTTCAATGTATTGTCTAACAATGAGATTGGTCTATAATTTATAGGATCAGACCTATCCCCTTTCTTGTAAATGGGGACGATTATGCTGGTGCCCCATGTATCAGGCATTGTTGATTCGGGCAAACTATTGAAAACATTCACCAATATGGGTACCCAAAGATCGGGTTGCCATTTGATGAGGTCTATCGGAAGCCTGTCTGGGCCAGGAGCCTTATTGCCGAGACTCTGGGCAATTGCCTCCTCCACTTCTCCCGCAGTTATCTTTAAATTGACAATGGTTTCGGAGATGTTAGTCATTGAGCCTTTTACCGGGGCGGCATACATTTTAGAAAAGTGTAGTTCCCAGGAGCTAGCGGAGATGGTACAGCTAATTGGGGTAAATTGTTGGCCAGAATAAGTTACTTGATTTCCTTCCTGCAGTCAGTGCCAATGCTTCCCAGCGTTCACCCAGGAGCATAGATCTCTTTTTCTCTAGGGCTAATTTGTAAGCCTTCCTTGCTACACTTACTTTTGCCCCAACTCTAGGGATTTCTGTGAGTACCTTACGTAGGTTCCTGTTTGTCACAGAACAACTGTTGTCGAACCACCTGGGATCTTTGGGGCTCTGGGAGGCTGGGACCAGCAGCATAGTCCTAACTGTGGCACATATTTTACTAAAATGTGTTTTAATTAACTGGCCACTAGCTGTTGGATCTAGACAAAAATCTATAGACTGCTGATTTTCCCTTAACAAAGATTCCATGGTTCCTGCTTTGTCTATACCTTTCCACTTTAACCGTAATTTATCAGTAGTTACAGTTCAGTTCAGTTCATACGTCTTTATTTCGATAGTTTCATCATAAAAGACAGTCATATAAAAAGGAAATACATACACCATAATTCATAAGAGACTGTTTAAACAGTTAAAAACAGCAATATGTAATCTTTAAAACATTTCATAAAAGATTATTAAACCTCAGTTCAAGACGTAATTTCAGATTTAAATTTTTAGTCATATAATTTTAGATATATCATGGTACATTGGACCTATCTGGCTCTAATGATCCATGCCCACCCTAAAAATTTCGCCACACCAATAACGATAAACTCCGAGGTATTAAATCTTAATTCGAATAATGCATCTGCACACCTCCTGGAGTTCAACCGTTTGTAGATAGGTGTTAACCATTTACACCTTGGCACCGAGTAGGCAGGACAGGCAAAGAAAAAATGACCAACACTTTCCCTGTATTCCTTGCACCATGGACAGTATTCATTTAGCTGGCCTTGCCATTTTTTAGTAAAGGATCTCAGGGGTAAGGACCCCACTCTAAACTGATGGTATAATTTTCTATCTAGGCTCCTCGTAATTACATCCCAGTAGTCCTCCAGATGGGAATCCAATTTATATACTAGGAACTGACCCGTTAGTGTAAGCAAATCCGATTGCAAGACTAATTGCTGTTTAACAGTAGCCCAATATTGCATTTTAAAATCTTTGGTGGAGGGAAAGGCATTTGTACCCGGGTCAGACCACAGTAAACTAAGTCCCATGTTATCCAAAATTTTCCTTACTTCTCTAAACCAGGGAATTTTTGCATAACCCGGAATAGATCTTACATCTTCGATTTCTTTAGCAAATAGAGCCAGTTCTGGAGTAGTCCAAATACGTCTCCATAATGCTACCAACCGGTACCGTGCTTGTTCCTTAACTGTTTTACAACCCATATCCAACAATAAGGGTTTAATTGGTGTGGATTGGGGTAAACTAACCAAATTGCGTAGGAATTTATTTTCTATCCTATCCAAGGGAGTTAAATCCTTATATCCCCAAAGATCAGCACCATACAATATGGCAGAACTAATCCTTGCATTATATATTTTTAGGGCTGGCTTTACCCTTTTAGTCCAAGATTTGCGCTGCTCCTGGATTAGGGTACCCGTAAGTCGCGCAAATTTTAAGCAGAGAGCATCCACCTGTGGCTGCCAACGCAGATGAGAATCTAAAGTCACCCCAAGATAGGTCATGACATCCACCTGTTCAAGCTCAACCCCGTTCATACTAACATAGCTTTTTAAAGAACGAGTTTTGGTTATTACCATAAATTTAGTTTTGCTCACGTTAACCTGCAGATCATTTAGTTTACAGAAATCCTCAAATCTATTGATCGCTGTCTGTAGACCCTTACGAGTCTTAGAGAGGATTAACGTATCGTCTGCAAAAATGAGCAGGGGGAACTTAGTACCTCCCAAAGTTGGGGCGTCAGTGGGGGTTTCAGAAAAAAAACAGACGACTTGATTAATAAATAACAAAAATAAAGTGGGAGCCAGAACACACCCCTGGCGAACTCCACGGGTTACAGGAAAACTATCCGTCACCTGGCCCTGTCTCCCCCACCTAACCCTAGCAAAATTGCCCATGTGTAGTCTTATCACTTGTTCAAGAATGTCCTGCGGCATCCCTATATCCCCTAGAATGGCCCATAACTTTGCCCTGGGCACAAGGTCAAAAGCGGGCTTAAGGTCCACAAAAGCAGCGTATATAGTTCCTCCACCCAGTAGCACTACTTTCCAGTATATCTGGATAAATCTGAATACCTGGTCAATAGTGCTAATACTAGACCTAAAACCCGCTTGCATTGGTGAGAGAATACTCTCATTCTCCATCCAAATCTGAATTTTTGCAAGGATCATCCTTGCTACAACTTTCTGTAGGGCATCTATAAGGCTAATAGGGCGGTAGTTCTCCGGGACAGAACGATCTCCTTTTTTAAAAATTGGGAGGATTTCCGCCCCTTTCCATGAATCAGGAATCCTGGCCCCACTAGCAATGGCATTGGCAATCTTCGTAATATAAGGGACCCAGATCCACTGATCTAATTTAAAAAGATCTGCGGGGATGCAATCCATTCCGGGTGCTTTCCCCGAATGTATCAAACCCAATGCCAATTCTGTGTCCTCATTCAGAAACATTAAGGATTGGGATGATGGGGCACGCAATTGTACTGAATTTTCCATCACATAATCAGGTACGTTCGCTACTCCCTTGAACTGGGAAGAATAAAAATCCACCCAGGCATCAGTGGGGACATGATTTTCTGGAATTTGCGAGTCTGGGTTTCTGCCCCAATTCACCACCTCCCAGAATTTAATCTGATTGGAAGATAAACAGGCCTCGTAGAGGTCCTGCCAGTGGGACTCATCCCACTCTCGCTTTGCCTCCCACAGAACCTTTTTGTACCTCACACGGGCCTTTTTAATGTCAAGGCTAACTCTAGATTTAATAACTTTGATCAAATCACTATGCGCCTCCCTACATGATTTATTATACCATTTCTGACGTGATCGCATAGCAGCACTTTTCCCAGAGTTTGCAGGTTTAGAGAGTAGAGCTTTTAATTTTTTAAATAGCTGGTCATGTGTGTTGCTGATCAGATGTAGTGTATCTATAGTGATGGGCAAATCCTGAAGTGCACCCCAGGAAGAGGATACTTCTAGGGATAACTCATGCAACAACTCCGGGTCCTCCAAGGCCCTAGGCCAACGGACCCTACGTCTATCATTAGTTAGAAGTGTCTCTGCAGTGTAACATCTCACTGGATCTGTTCCACCTTGGCCAACTAAGTATTTTAAACTTAAGACTAAAGGATTGTGGTCGCTCTCTGGGCGAGCAACAACTTCCATATCATCCAGCAGAGACCAATACTCCATTTTTAACAAGATATAGTCAATTCTGCTAGTACTGGCCCCATTATCATAAGTAGGATGTCTGTTTTTATCGGAAAGGGAGCGACCATTAACCGCTCTTAGCCCCCATTCCAGACACAGACCAAGCCAGTGTAGAGCCGCCTCAGTTGCCTTTTTGATGGGATTTAGGGCCAGGACTGGAACATTCCAGACTGCATCTTCCTCCTCCCGTATGTCCTGACTTTCGCACGTCAAGGGTTCAAAATTACAGTTCAGATCCCCTGCTAGTATAATGGGGTTGTCCCTCCCAATTACTTCTAGATATGAGTCCAACTCATCAATAATTGCAGGACTCCTCCCCCCAGGTAGGCCACGAGCATAGATGTTTATAATAAACAAGCTCTTGTGGTCCGCCCTGCTTAATTTTATTCCCAGGATATCCGGGTTCAAAACTGGAACTTCCACTATCCTATAATTATTAGTTTGCCTGACCCATATAACTAGGCCCCCAGAGGGTCTTCCTTTTTTCCCCTGTATTGCCGGTTTAAAAAAGTTTAGGTAACCTGTCCGAAATAACGGATCAGGTGCCCAACTTTCTTGAAAAATTATAATATCAAACCTGTCAATGAAAACTGTCCAATCCTCCGATCCTAACTTTCCCTTTAGTCCAGCAATATTCCATTCAGTGTCCTGAAATATTAATTTTGCTTGATTCGTTCCCCCCATTACTGGGCCCTGCTCACCCCCCTCTGATTGCAGACAACTGACAGGGGGATATCTAACTGTAACAATCCCACAAATCTTGTCATATTTCTCTTTATTCCTACCACGGTCTACTGAAACCGAGTCACATAAGCTACAGCTGGCGGCACCATCTGCTGCTGGGTCAATATTATTATTAGAACCCTCACCAACTCTAGCGTTAATATCTGGTAGACTGACCCCACCGTTGTTAGGAGGAAGTCAATCAATACACTCTAGGTCAGAGAGTGGTTCAAAGCGATTATACAGATGGGTGATGGAATAAGGGGTGTAAGGTGCCAATCCATTTAGGAACCTACCCTTGGATTTACCATGATTGTTAAACATAGGTATAGTAGGAGGACCCCTATTTCTTTTTGGATAGAAGTAATTAAGGTCCAAAGATTGCACATTACCCATCCTACCAAATCTAGGTTCCCTACGTATAAAATCCACCACCCATGAGTCCCTGAAATTGACAATAATACAATCCCCCTCTAGGTCCTTAGGGCAATGCCCCACCCATTTTACTCTTCTGACATTAAGAATTTCCGTAACAGAGGTCAGTGGGAGAGGTCTATTTTTATTCAACCAAAAGACTACTTTATTTTTGAGCTCCCTAAATGTTTCAGAATGTTCACCTTTAACAACCGATACTCCCGTCAGAATTATTGTATATGGGGTGGCCTCGGGAGGAAGGTTGATGCTATGAACATTCTGTTTTGAATCCCTCTTAACGGGCTCTGCAGGAGGATTCTCTTGGTTCTCAACGTTGGGGCGCTTTGATTAGACTTTAATTTTTCCTTTGCACTTTCCTTGAATTCCTTATCAATATTAGCATCCTTGGTATTTATGCTTATCAATGGTTGGATACTAGAATGTTCAGCAGGGGCTTGGGTTTCAGGTATGGTACATACGCCCGTCCCAGAATCTTTGGGGGTTGTAGTTATCATTTGAGACATATTTTGCTTATTCGACAATTCTTTTAACATCTCATTATTAGCGATAACTATTTCCTCCAAAGATTGCATTTTAGTATTCATCAATCTAGTACGTTCAAGGAAGGGTATCATAAGTGATTTAACTAAAACTTCTATTTTATTTAATAAATCTTTCTCATTACCTGTGGCCGACAGGCAATGTGGGCTAGTATCGGTTAATACAGGTATGGGAGAGTGAGGGTTGGAATCAGCCGATGGATTCAATACTGTAGTATTAGATTTAGGAATCTTAGATATACCTCCCTTTTGTACTCTATTCACTCTTTTCCTTTTGCGACGTTTAATAGTTTGGGAAACCCCCTTAAATATTTGGGGTTGAGCAGGACAACCAGTATGTAAGGCAACATCCTCCCCACTAACATTAGCATCACTCGAGGACAAGCCATCACCTGTTAAAATTGCAATGGATTCATCCTTGTTATGACATAAGCCTACCGGCACTAAGGCAGGATCTTGATGTAGGCTTGTATTTAGGACTAAAGCGCTCACTTTCTTAGGGGAAATCGCAGTAGCAATTTGACCTAAAGAAGAGCGCTTGCCTGTTATAAGATCTAAAGATAGACGTTTCTCTACAAAGGCTATTTCTTTTTCTAAGATACCCGACGCTTTAATTAAAAATGCATCAAGGGGGCCTGTTACCACCCCTGACGAAGTCTGGACTTGTACCAGTCTCTCTTTTCCTGAGCGTAAGGACATAATGGCAAGTACACAATAAGAGATATCAGTCTAAGTATAAATAACAAATTACAATACCTAGATTTACAAAACCAAGAGGGTAGGCCCAGCCCAGCCTCGGCAGCCCTCGGACGGCCTCAGACGGCCCGCCCTTTGCCCGGGCTTAGCCCGGCGACCGCCCGCGCGCGTCCCGCGTTGCGGGAAAATATTTGCGTTAAGTGGACCTCCCAGGAGGGGGCGTGTCCACTGGGGAAGAGGCAACAGGTGTGGACAGCAGAGCCTGCTGGGCCTCGCAGTCCTGCAGTGTAACCTTGCAGCAATCCCAGAGTCCGGTGAACGGCGCTCGCGAAGCGGGGGTCGTGAAAGTTTCCCCAATACAGGCACTGGAGCCAAAAACCAGGAGACAGGTAAGAAGAGTCCAGTTTAAACGGCACCCGTGGAGCGAGTGGTTTTTTGAGCTTTTAAGCCAGGAGGGGGCGTGTCCGCTGGGGAAGAGGCAACAGGTGTGGACAGCAGAGCCTGCTGGGCCTCGCAGTCCCGCAGCGTAACCTTGCAGCAATCCCAGAGTCCAGTGAACGGCGCCCCGAAGCGGGGGTCGTGAAAGTTTCCCCAATACAGGCACTGGAGCCAAAAACCAGGAGACAGGTAAGAAGAGTCCAGTTTAAACGGCACCCGTGGAGCGAGTGGTTTCTTGAGCTTTTAAGCCAGGAGGGGGCGTGTCCGCTGGGGAAGAGGCAACAGGTGTGGACAGCAGAGCCTGCTGGGCCTCGCAGTCCCGCAGTGTAACCTTGCAGCAATCCCAGAGTCCGGTGAACGGCGCCCGCGAAGCGGGGGTCGTGAAAGTTTCCCCAATACAGGCACTGGAGCCAAAAACCAGGAGACAGGTAAGAAGAGTCCAGTTTAAATGGCACCCGTGGAGCAAGTGGTTTCTTGAGCTTTTAAGCCAGGAGGGGGCGTGTCCGCTGGGGAAGAGGCAACAGGTGTGGACAGCAGAGCCTGCTGGGCCTTGCAGTCCCGCAGCGTAACCTTGCAGCAATCCCAGAGTCCGGTGAACGGCGCCCGCGAAGCGGGGGTCGTGAAAGTTTCCCCAATACAGGCACTGGAGCCAAAAACCAGGAGACAGGTAAGAAGAGTCCAGTTTAAACGGCACGCGTGGAGCGAGTGGTTTCTTGAGCTTTTAAGCCAGGAGGGGTTGAGTCCGCTGGGGAAGAGGCAACAGGTGTGGACAGCAGAGCCTGCTGGGCCTCGCAGTCCCGCAGCGTAACCTTGCAGCAATCCCAGAGTCCGGTGAACGGCGCCCGCGAAGCGGGGGTCGTGAAAGTTTCCCCAATACAGGCACTTGAGCCAAAAACCAGGAGACAGGTAAGAAGAGTCCAGTTTAAACGGCACCCGTGGAGCAAGTGGTTTCTTGATCTTTTAAGCCAGGAGGGGGCGTGTCCGCTGGGGAAGAGGCAACAGGTGTGGACAGCAGAGCCTGCTGGGCCTTGCAGTCCCGCAGCGTAACCTTGCAGCAATCCCAGAGTCCGGTGAACGGCGCCCGCGAAGCGGGGGTCGTGAAAGTTTCCCCAATACAGGCACTGGAGCCAAAAACCAGGAGACAGGTAAGAAGAGTCCAGTTTAAACGGCACGCGTGGAGCGAGTGGTTTCTTGAGTTTTTAAGCCAGGAGGGGTTGTGTCCGCTGGGGAAGAGGCAACAGGTGTGGACAGCAGAGCCTGCTGGGCCTCGCAGTCCCGCAGCGTAACCTTGCAGCAATCCCAGAGTCCGGTGAACGGCGCCCGCGAAGCGGGGGTCGTGAAAGTTTCCCCAATACAGGCACTGGAGCCAAAAACCAGGAGACAGGTAAGAAGAGTCCAGTTTAAACAGCACCCGTGGAGCAAGTGGTTTCTTGAGCTTTTAAGCCAGGAGGGGGCGTGTCCGCTGGGGAAGAGGCAACAGGTGTGGACAGCAGAGCCTGCTGGGCCTCGCAGTCCCGCAGCGTAACCTTGCAGCAATCCCAGAGTCCGGTGAACGGCGCCCGCGAAGCGGGGGTCGTGAAAGTTTCCCCAATACAGGCACTGGAGCCAAAAACCAGGAGACAGGTAAGAAGAGTCCAGTTTAAACGGCACCCTTAGGTCTTTCGCTCCCTGCATTGAACTATAGACCGGTTTTGGTGCTAGTTTAAATGTTACAGTTATAGGGTTATGATCCCCAAAATCTGTCACTACCGTGTCAGTTTCCGTTATGCGGTCAGCCATACCAGGGGAAACAAAAATAAAATCAATGGTTGAGGTACTGACTGGTCCTCTATGTGTGGGTGCCTGCTGCGGCGATAATTTTGGTCCATAATCCATTATATTACTAAGAATATGCTCATCTAAAAGGGCTCTCAATTCCTGACCCCTTTGATTGGCGAGATACCCCTTTCGCTGTTCTACCTGCCATACATTTCTTGGGAGCTGAGCATTGAAGTCCCCGGCCACAACAATTTCAGTTTTGGGCCCAGTAGTTTTTCCCCATCTATCAACTGATTTGGAAATGAAATTAGACAATGCTATAAAATTCTTATTTGGAACTGTTATAAAATCATTATTATAAATATGTATTAAAACAAAAGGGGTTTTCCACTTATACTCAATGGCCTGTATGTTAACATTATTGGTGTCGATAGCCCTATGATTTCCCCCGGCCATTATACTGAAGCCTACAAATAACCCACCAACAGCCCGACCATATTGCAATTTGCACGCTGGTATATTATAACAGTGGAACCCATTAATATGCAGATTATATGGTGCCCAAGTTTCTTGGAACATAATTATGTCGTACTTTGTGATTAGCTCAACCCAGTCTTTATCCTTTAGTCTGTGTTCAAGGCCAGCTACGTTCCAACTAAGTATTTTTAAATCGGAGACTTTATTCTGCTCTGTTATTGCGAATCTTATAGGTTAACACATATATGGGGGTAAATCCTTAGGTGGGTTTTTGTTAATCAATGATTCATTAGCGACCACCAATTGCCCTGGGTATTTCTTATTCTTGTCCTGGTCCCCAAATATATTTACAGACAGTAAATTGGGGCTGGCCTTCCGGTCGACAACTGGATTCAAGGTTACCTGCGCCTGTTCTTTGATTACTGCACTACCTTTTAATTCAGATGGACTAAAAATTGGTAGTGTCAAGATCTCTTCAGAAAGTCAATCCACACCCTCTAAGCCTTGGAAATTAAAGGCATCAAAACGATTATAGATAGGTATCCTATATTGATTGTCATAGTAGTCAAAATGCCTACTTTGATATATGGATTTTGGGCGTGTGTGACTTTGAGCCATGTAACAGCTATCATATTGATCAAAGTGCCTACTTCCCTGTGTGTAGTTTCGAGACATATTTCTTTGGGCAAACGGGGGGGGGGGTTGGATAGAAATAGCTAAGGTCCACTGTTTGAATTCTGCATTCTAAGTCACCCTCCCTCCACCCACTAATGTAATTTACTAAACGTCTATCTGTAAAATGTATAATAATGTAGTCACCTTCATAATCCTTTTTCCTCTGTCCCACCCAGTTTAATCTTCTAACATTAAGTATTTGGCCATTAAAATATGGGGGAATAGGCCTATATCGGGATAGCCAATGGCTGACCTTATTCTTCAATTCAATGTAATTTTCTGACTTACCCTCTTCTAAAGTTGGTACTCCTATCATGACCACAGTGAGAGGGTGCGATTCTGGTGGTAAGTCGACACGTATACTCTTACTAGGTGGCCTAGGTCTCTCGGATTGTTCCTGGGTGGCATTGCTGCTGTTATCCACATAGTCCCTCGGCTGCCCGCTCACTCCCATCCTTCCCAATGGTGCAATCTGTACCTAGATCTCCAATCTGTGCACTAGGGGGAGATGGCGCTTCTTTTACCTCATCCCACGTCTTTTGAGGGGCCATTAGCGACTCCTTATACCCATTGTTTGAAGTTATGAGTCGCTGGGATAATTGAATATGCTTGTTAATGCCCGATGCATCTCTTAAAATGTTCTTATTGTTTCGTGGATGCCCTGGCTTGTCATTAATGTTATTTTGACTCTGTGTTTGTAGAGACTGGGCAAATTTCGACAGGATTTCATTATTTTGCTGTTGGGCTTTTTCAATTTTCTCCAACCTTTCCCCTATTATTTTTAACCTTTCATTCATAGGAAGCATGAGCGACTTCATTAACTGTTCCATTCTAGACATAAGGTTCTCCATACAGAAATTGTTAATACTTTCCTGGTTACACAAAACAGTATTAACAGTTTTGTGACCTATATTTCCCTGAGTAACTGTTTTCTGTAATTGATCTGTATGTATTATAGGTTGTATTACCCTATTAGTGGTCCTTGACGCAGGGCTCGCATTTCTACCCTGCCCTAATCCGTGTTTGGGCCTTACAACTTTTGATTTTACCCTTAATTTGTTAGCAGCCCTCACCTTTCTTTTGGGTTTCAGCTTGTCTGTATATCCTTTCTCTCTCGGGTGATTACATGTCGGGTTAACTTTATCAGATACATTGCTATCTTCGTTAATGATACAGACATCCGTCCCTACCTCGCCTTCTACGACGTTGATAAGTGACGGAAATTCTATATTTGTCTGAATGTTTGGGGTCACTAACAACCTACTTTCCCAGTTTGTAAACTCAGGGGGAGAGGTTTGTTGTGAGGGAATTATCTGATTTATCTCTGTTACTGGGAATCCAGCAAATGAGCCCATAAGAATAGAATCCTGTGAATATGCGGTGGTAATAGAAGTATTTGCACCGATATTTATACCCTCAGTCGATTGGGTCGATAGGCACATGTTTGGGGGTAATGAAAGGCGCCTTTTGGTACTCTCAATCGCGTTGACTACGACTCCTATGGTCTTTTGGAGCATCCTGTCTATAGCGGTGATGCTAGGGAGTGATGTAATAACCTGAGCCTTTCTCTTGGAAATTGAGCGAGTTGCCATTGGCGTGCACTTGATTTTGCCCATATTGTTCTCACTTGGTGCTCCTATGGGTTTTAAGGTGGTACTACTCCCCTATAAAATCTGAATATCGTATGGACGAAATGAGATAGCTTACAAATAAGATATGTCAACAATGAAGTCACCCCTTAGATAGTACAGGTATAACAATGAGAAATCAGAGAGCTTGCGATTCTAATGTCTGTAGTGGACGAACAGCCAAGGTCCCCGGCCCAGTCCAGTCTCCTCGGGCCTCTGAGGGCCACAGAGGGCCCGCCCTTTGCCCGGGCTTAGCCCGGCGCTGCCCGCGCGCTGTTCCCGCGACGCGGGAGGTGAGCAGGAATTTAACAAGCCTCCAGGTGCATCAGCAAGGGTCTCAGGTTCCGCCTTCCGGCGCTTGGGTGCCTGGGAGATGGAGTCCTCCGCACAGCGGCCGCGATGTGTTTGAAAGGCGGCGGCGGGAGGGAGATACAGCAGCAGCACACAGGGCGATTGCAAAAGAACACGAGTAAGTTAGTTCAAAGGTCCCAGTAAGAGCCACTGACCAGCTACGGGTCCCGCTCCACCGAAGGTGAGCAGGAATTTAACAAGCCTCCAGGTGCGTAAGCAAGGGTCTCAGGTTCCGCCTTCCGGCGCTTGGGTGCCTGGGAGATGGAGTCCTCCGCACAGCGGCCGCGATGTGTTTGAAAGGCGGCGGCGGGAGGGAGATACAGCAGCAGCACACAGGGTGATTGCAAAAGAACACGAGTAAGTTAGTTCAAAGGTCCCAGTAAGAGCCACTGACCAGCTACGGGTCCCGCTCCACCGAAGGTGAGCAGGAATTTAACAAGCCTCCAGGTGCGTAAGCAAGGGTCTCAGGTTCCGCCTTCCGGCGCTTGGGTGCCTGGGAGATGGAGTCCTCCGCACAGCGGCCGCGATGTGTTTGAAAGGCGGCGGCAGGAGGGAGATACAGCAGCAGCACACAGGGTGATTGCAAAAGAACACGAGTAAGTTAGTTCAAAGGTCCCAGTAAGAGCCACTGACCAGCTACGGGTCCCGCTCCACCGAAGGTGAGCAGGAATTTAACGAGTCTCCAGGTGCGTCAGCAAGGGTCTCAGGTTCCGCCTTCCGGCGCTTGGGTGCCTGGGAGATAGAGTCCTCCGCACAGCGGCCGCGATGTGTTTGAAAGGCGGCGGCGGGAGGGAGATACAGCAGCAGCACACAGGGCGATTGCAAAAGAACAGAAGTAAGTTAGTTCAAAGGTCCCAGTAAGAGCCACTGACCAGCTACGGGTCCCGCTCCACCGAAGGTGAGCAGGAATTTAACGAGCCACCAGGTGCGTCAGCAAGGGTCTCAGGTTCCGCCTTCCGGCGCTTGGGTGCCTGGGAGATGGAGTCCTCCGCACAGCGGCCGCGATGTGTTTGAAAGGCGGCGGCGGGAGGGAGATACAGCAGCAGCACACAGGGCGATTGCAAAAGAACACGAGTAAGTTAGTTCAAAGGTCCCAGTAAGAGCCACTGACCAGCTACGGGTCCCGCTCCACCGAAGGTGAGCAGGAATTTGATCTCCAGGTGCGTCAGCAAGGGTCTCAGGTTCCGCCTTCCGGCGCTTGGGTGCCTGGGAGATAGAGTCCTCCGCACAGCGGCCGCGATGTGTTTGAAAGGCGGCGGCGGGAGGGAGATACAGCAGCAGCACACAGGGCGATTGCAAAAGAACAGAAGTAAGTTAGTTCAAAGGTCCCAGTAAGAGCCACTGACCAGCTACGGGTCCCGCTCCACCGAAGGTGAGCAGGAATTTAACGAGCCACCAGGTGCGTCAGCAAGGGTCTCAGGTTCCGCCTTCCGGCGCTTGGGTGCCTGGGAGATGGAGTCCTCCGCACAGCGGCCGCGATGTGTTTGAAAGGCGGCGGCGGGAGGGAGATACAGCAGCAGCACACAGGGCGATTGCAAAAGAACACGAGTAAGTTAGTTCAAAGGTCCCAGTAAGAGCCACTGACCAGCTACGGGTCCCGCTCCACCGAAGGTGAGCAGGAATTTAACAAGCCTCCAGGTGCGTAAGCAAGGGTCTCAGGTTCCGCCTTCCGGCGCTTGGGTGCCTGGGAGATGGAGTCCTCCGCACAGCGGCCGCGATGTGTTTGAAAGGCGGCGGCAGGAGGGAGATACAGCAGCAGCACACAGGGTGATTGCAAAAGAACACGAGTAAGTTAGTTCAAAGGTCCCAGTAAGAGCCACTGACCAGCTACGGGTCCCGCTCCACCAAAGGTGAGCAGGAATTTGATCTCCAGGTGCGTCAGCAAGGGTCTCAGGTTCCGCCTTCCGGCGCTTGGGTGCCTGGGAGATAGAGTCCTCCGCACAGCGGCCGCGATGTGTTTGAAAGGCGGCGGCGGGAGGGAGATACAGCAGCAGCACACAGGGCGATTGCAAAAGAACAGAAGTAAGTTAGTTCAAAGGTCCCAGTAAGAGCCACTGACCAGCTACGGGTCCCCTCTCACTCTCTACTACTCTACCACTCACTCTCTACTGCTGTCTACTACTCTCTCTCTACTACTCTCTCTCTCTACTTCTCACTCTCCACTTCTCACTCTCCACTTCTCACTCTCTACTTCTCACTCTCTACTATTCACTCTCTACTACTCACTCTCCACTACTCACTCTCTACTATTCACTCTCTACTACTCACTCTCTACTTCTCGCTCTCTACTACTCTACTACACTCTCTGCTACTCACTCTCTACTACTCTACTACTCTATACTACTCTCTCTACTACTCATTCTCTACTACTCGCTCTCTACTACTCTCTCTACTACTCTCTCTACTACTTTACCACTCTCTACTACTCTCTCTCTACTACTCAATCTCTACTACTCTCTACTACTCACTCTCTACTACTCTCTACTCTCTCTACTACTCACTCTCTACTACTCTCTACTACTCACTCTCTACTACTCACTCTCTACTACTCACTCTCTACTACTCTATACTATTCACTCACTACTACTCACTCTCTACTACTCTCTACTATTCACTCTACTACTCTCTACCACTCACTCTCTACTACTCTACTACTCTTTCTCTACTACTCATTCTCTACTACTCTCTCTAAAACTCACACTCTACTACTCTCTACTACTCTCTACTACTCTCTACTACTCACTCTCTACTACTCACTCTCTACTACTCTCTACTACTCTCTACTCTCTCTACTACTCACTCTCTACTACTCTCTACTACTCTACTACTCTCTACTACTCTCTCTACTACTCACTCTCTACTACTCACTCTCTACTACTCTCTACTACTCACTCTCTCCTACTCTCGCTCTACTACTCTCGCTCTACTACTCTCTACTACTCACTCTATTTCTCACTCTCTACTACTCTCTACTACTCACTCTCTACTACTCACTCTCTACTACTCACTCTCCCCTACTCTCGCTCTACTACTCTCGCTCTACTACTCTCTACTACTCACTCTATTTCTCACTCTCTACTACTCTCTATGACTCAATCTCTACTACTCACTCTCTACTACTCTACTACTCATTCTCTACTACTCACTCTACTACGCTACTACTCTCTACTACTCTCTCTACTACTCTCTCTCTACTACTCTCTATCTACTACTCTCTCTCTACTACTCTGTCTCTACTACTCACTCTCTACTACTTACTCTCTACTACTCTCTCTCTACTACTGACTCTCTACTACTCACTCTCTACTACTCACTCTCTACTACTCTGTACTACTCACTCTCTACTACTCACTCTCTACTACTAACTCTCTACTACTCTCTCTACTACTCACTCTCTACTATTTACTCTCTACTACTCACTTTCTACTACTTACTCTACTACTCTCTACTACTCTCTCTCTACTTCTCTCTCTACTACTCACTCTCTACTACTCACTCTCTACTACTCACTCTCTACTAATCACTCTCTACTACTCACTCTCTAATACTTACTCTCTACTACTCTCTACTACTCACTCTCTACTCTCTCTACTACTCACTCTCTACTACTCTCTACTACTCACTCTCTACTACTCACTCTCTACTTCTCTCTACTACTCACTCTACTACTCTCTACTACTGTCTACCACTCACTCTCTACTACTCACTCTCTACTACTACTCTCTACTACTACTCTCTACAACTCACTCTCTACTACTCTCTACTACTCACTCTCTACTACTCTATACTATTCACTCACTACTACTCACTCTCTACTTCTATCTACTACTCACTCTACTACTCTCTACCACTCACTCTCTACTACTCTACTACTCATTCTCTACTACTCTCTCTACTACTCACTCTCTACTACTTTACTACTCTCTACTACTCTCTCTCTCTACTACTCACTCTCTACTACTCTCTACTACTCACTCTACTACTCTACCACTCACTCTCTACTACTCACTCTCTACTACTCTCTACTACTCTCTCTCTACAACTCTCTCTCTACTACTCTCTACTACTCACTCTCTACTACTCTCTCTCTACTACTCACTCTACTACTCCCTCTCTACTACTCTCTACTACTCACTCTACTACTCTCTACCACTCACTCTCTACTACTCTACTACTCATTCTCTACTACTCATTCTCTACTACTCTCTCTACTACTCACTCTCTACTACTTTACTACTCTCTACTACTCTCTCGCTCTACTACTCACTCTCTACTACTCTCTACTACTCTCTCCCTACTACTCACTCTCTACTACTGACTCTCTACTACTGACTCTCTACTACTCTACCACTCACTCTCTAATACTCTACCACTCATTCTCTACTACTCTACTACTCATTCTCTACTACTCTACTACTCTCTACTACTCTCTCTCTACTACTCACTCTCTCTACTCACTCTCTACTACTCACTCTCTTCTACTCTCTCTCTACTACTGATTCTCTACTACTTTCTTCTACTCACTCTACTACTCGCTACCACTCTCTACCACTCACTCTCTACTACTCACTCTCTACTACTCACTCTCTACTCCTCACTCTCTACTAATCACTCTCTACTACTCACTCTCTAATACTTACTCTCTACTACTCTCTACTACTCACTCTCTACTCTCTCTACTACTCACTCTCTACTACTCACTCTCTACTTCTCGCTACTACTCACTCTACTACTTCTCTCCACTACTCACTCTACTACTCTCTACTACTGTCTACCACTCACTCTCTACTACTCACTCTCTACTACTACTCTCTACTACTACTCTCTACAACTCACTCTCTACTACTCTCTACTACTCTCTACTACTCACTCTCTACTACTCTATACTATTCACTCACTACTACTCACTCTCTACTTCTCTCTACTACTCACTCTACTACTCTCTACCACTCACTCTCTACTACTCTACTACTCATTCTCTACTACTCTCTCTACTACTCACTCTCTACTACTTTACTACTCTCTACTACTCTCTCTCTACTACTCTCTCTCTACTACTCTCTCTACTACTCACTCTCTATTACTCACTCTCTACTACCCGCTCTACTACTCTCTTACTACTCACTCTATACTACTCTCTCTTTACTTCTCACTCTCTACTACTCACTCTCTACTACTCTCTACTACTCACTCTATTACTCACTCTCTACTACTCTCTACTACTCTCTACTACTCACTCTCTACTACTTACTCTCTACTACTCTCTACTACTCACTCTCTACTTCTCTCTCTCTACTACTCTCTCTACTACTCTAATACTTTCTACTACCCACTCTCTACTACTCACTCTCTACTGCTCACTCTCTACTGCTCACTCTCTACTACTCACTCTCTACTCACTCTCTACTACTCACTCTACTACTCTCTATTACTCTCTACCACTCACTCTCTACTACTCTACCACTCACTCTCTACTACTGTCTACTACTCTCTCTCTCTACTACTCACTCTCTACTACTCACTCTCTACTACTCACTCTCTACTACTCTCTCTCTACTACTGACTCTCTACTGCTCACTCTACTACTCTCTTACTACTCACTCTATACTACTCTCTCTTTACTTCTCACTCTCTACTACTCACTCTCTACTACTCTCTACTACTCACTCTATTACTCACTCTCTACTACTCTCTACTACTCACTCTCTACTACTCTCTACTACTCACTCTCTACTACTTACTCTCTACTACTCTCTACTACTCACTCTCTACTTCTCTCTCTCTCTACTACTTTCTACTACCCACTCTCTACTACTCACTCTCTACTACTCACTCTCTACTGCTCACTCTCTACTACTCACTCGCTACTACTCACTCGCTACTCACTCTCTACTACTCACTCTACTACTCTCTATTACTATCTACCACTCACTCTCTACTACTCTACCACTCACTCTCTACTACTGTCTACTACTCTCTCTCTTCTACTCTCTCTCTCTACTTCTCACTCTCTACTATTCACTCTCTAGTACTCATTTATTTCATAAGGCTTTATTCGGAGCTTAAACACAAAGTCCATAAAAGCACATACATTGCATTGTAAAACAAACATCATTTAAACAAAAACAATCAGACAGTTAAAATACATTAAAAAGACAGTTTAAAATATCATACTAGGCCTTGCTTTAATGGCCTGAAGAAGAAAAGTGGCAGTAAAGAAACAGACATCGGGTGTCGGGTTAAATAACAATTTCATGGTATCTTTTACAGTCCTAACTCCATATTTCTTAAAAACAGGTTTTAAAAAAGCTGAACGAAAATTGCCATAAAGTGGGCAAAACAATAAAAAATGCATGGTGCTTTGTACGGTAGTATTATCACATGGGCAAGGACCAATCGGGTGTTTTTTGATACTTGGAAATGCCACCAAATGGTGAACAATCCCAAAACGCAATCTTGTCAGTACGAACCGATGGGAGGGTCTGGTAACAAAGCTCAAATACGGTTGGAACCCTGTCGTCTCACAGAAACTTCCGTAGAACAAACAGGTACTTAAGTTACAACTGGCCCTCCCACGCCTCTCAGACTTATGGCTCATAAGAACAGATTTCATCTCATTTTTGGTCAAACTAGAGGCTGCATAGCAATCCTCTATTACATTAAGACCATAGATCTCCAAAAAACTACCCGAGACAAATTTAACCCATGGAATCTTTAGATGATTATCAATAGAGAAACAATCTTTAATGATAGCTCTATTTAGGGAGGTCTCTTCCTTTGCCCAGATTGCACGCCACAACATAAGTGGTCTGAGGGCGACAGAATCTGAAAGATGTTGAATTCCAAACTCCCTGTGGTAGAGACCGATTTGGGTAAACTTAGGAGTCTTTTTAGGAAGAGATTTTCCTCCACTTATAGACTTCCACTCGGAACATGCCCCCAAATACCAGCACCATAAAGAGCAATAGAGAGACACCTCATTTGATAGATTTTCAGCATGTCTTTAAGCCGTTTATCCCCTATTTTAGATGCGAACTGAAACACCCCGTGGGCGCATTTCGCCATTCTAGCCCTGAAATGGTTGATTTCGCTGGACCAACTACCTGACTTGGAAAAGGTAATACCTAGGTAGTTAAAAGAGTCCACCGTTTGGACCTTATGCCCTTCAATAAAAAACGAATGCGCTTTTTTACAGCTCCTACCACACTCCATAACAAAAGTTTTTGTTTTGTTAATCATCAACTTCCTTTCCTTAATGAACAGAGAAAACCTGTCCATTAGGCGTTGAAGGCCAATAGGGGTCCTAGATAAAATAACGGCATCGTCCGCATAAAGTAAAACTGGGACCTGAAAATCAAGAGTTTTTGGGGCGTCAGCCAAAACAGTCTTTAAAACGGAATCGACCTCATTGATAAAGAGTGTAAAAAGTAGAGGGGCAAGCACACACCCTTGTCTAATACCACGTCTGATAAGGAACTTAGGGGTGCGCTCCCCTCCCAGGCCGTAACGAACACTTGAGCTAAGGTTAGCGTATAACCGGGCCAAGAAATAAACAATGCCCTCCGGTGCCCCCATTTCTAGTAATTTCTCCCATAGGATCTTATGGTTCACCATATCGAAGGCACTGCTCAAATCTGCAAAGCAGAGAAAAAGAGAACCTTTCTTGGCCTTCGTATACTTCCCTATAAGAAGTTCTAGGTTGAGGCACTGTTCTACTGTCCCTCTTCCCTTCCTAAAGCCATATTGGGAATTTGCCAATATGCTATTCGATTCGGCCCATTCTTCTAGTCTAACCAGAAGCACCCTGCTCATGATTTTCACAGAGGAATCTAGAAGGGAGATTGGACGGTAGTTCTTAACGTCCCTCCTCTCTCCCTTCTTATAGATAGGGATTATAATAGATTCCTCCCAGGTGTGTGGAACACCATGACAGACCGCAGCATTGAACACATTGGATAATAACGGGCCCCATATCTCTGGTTCTTTTTTGTAGACATCTATGGGGACCCCGTCAGGCCCCTGGGCTTTTCCTCCCTTACTAACAGAAATACAATCCTGAACCTCGGAAGTGGATATATCTAAAGGAATGACTGGCCAGTCACCTCCACCTACATCCAAAGATTTGTCCGAGTCAAAAATCATGGAGAAGTGGGAAACCCAACTTTCTGAACTAACGTTTGCCGTCAGTTCAGGCGTCTCCTCGTTCTTAAGAAAGGGACAATTAACTGTTGCCCAGAAAAGGGAGGAATCCGAAGTTTCAGCCGCCTGGTCTAGCTTGTCCCATGCCTCTTGTCTTAGTTCGGCCTTCCTATTTTTAACTGCAGCCTGATAGGTGTCTCTGAGCTCCCTAACCAAAATTCTATCCCTTGGTTCTGCTACAAGTGCCTCTTTAAGACCCTTAAGGGCATTAGTGCTAGCGTGGTCGAACCACCCCCTTTGCCCACACGACTTACCCTTAAGAAGCTTAGTAAATTTAGCATCAATAATGAGATTAATAGTTATAAACTTGGGTATAATTACATCCGTTGGTTCTTTGCTCTCTAAAATAACAGCAATTTAGTTTACACATTTAATAATAATGGAGTTGGACAAAATATCAGCTTTATCCCCCTTCCACCTAATTCTGGTTCCATTTGGTCGATGGGGTTCAATATTAGCTATTATGTTTAGATTAGGGCCTTGTTTCGCCTTCCAGAGGACAGCCTCCATAATTAGGCAGTTATGATCGCTAATTAAATTATCAACTACCAAAGGGGCTGTACACCACGGGTTAAGGCTGGATGAAATGCAAATAAAATCAATCACTGTATTTGCATTTCGGCCCGTGAATGTAGGGATGATTTCACCAGAGGCACCTTTCAAATTCTCCAACAATTCCATATCATAGGTCATCAAGATTTTGTTTAATGAATCTCCATAAGAGTTATGGGGAAAATGAGAGACGCCTTCCCCCCAGCAATTTACAAAACCACAAACCCTGTGGGCAGGGGATGGGCACACAGCAGTATTAAAATCCCCAAGCCAAATGAAATCAAACACTGTATCGTTTCCCGTAACTATATCTGCCAAAGCGGATTCTAAAGCAAACACTACCTGCTGCTTAGAATTATCAAATACATTATTATAAAAATTAATTAAAAGGATATTTCTACCCAGCTCCTGATAAAGCCATAGAATCTGGGAATGGGCCCCAATCGGTACATATTTCTTAACAATAAGTGGTGCTTCCACTGAGATCAAGGTTAAAAGCCCACCCTTTGCTCTGCCCGAGGTGGAAGCCACAGCCGGCAAATGGTAAGAAACAAAGCCCATGTAATTAATGGGGTCCAGACTCCAGGTTTCCTGGAAACAGATGATATTAAAAGTTTTAATAAAATCAAACCATCCTAAACAAGCATCCTTTTGTGAGAGGCCAGCAACATTCCAACAGGCAATTGAACACCGGCCCCAGTTGTCTGGTACAGTGGGCTTAGTTGATACAACCCTATCCCTATCGTCAGTGGTCGGTCTTACAATACCACAATCGACTGGGACATCAATATGATTGACACTGATACCACTTATACCAATAGCCACCACTGATTCTGGAGCCCCGGGGACCACACTACGCCTCCCCTCTCCCAAGGGAACGACCACAGTCCCTGGGTACACCAAAGGTAATACCAGTCAGTCGTTACAATCAAGCCCACTCAGGGGCTGGAATCTATTAGACGTGGGAATAGTAGGACCAGCACACATGTTCAAATCTCTGGACCTCCATTGATAACGCTCAACATCGGGTTGAATATCATGGTCTCTATAAAAGAACCCAAGGGAGCGTAGAGAAATTCCTTGGTCTCGTATAGGGAGAGATGCAGCTTTGATCAGCACCGTGGAGGTAAGTTGTGGGTTTCGAAAATTGATAACGATACAATCCCCTCCACAGGTCTTACGAGATTTCCCTACCCAATTAGTTCTTCTAGTGCTTAAGATATCCCCTGACAGGGCTACGGGGAAGCCACACTGCCGATGGAGCCAATCCACAGTTTTATTCTTTAGTGATGAATAGGATTCATCAAAGCCGTGGTTGCTTCCGGACACTCTTAATGGAGGAACATTGGTTAAAACTGCCACAAAAGGTGCACAGGTCGGCGGTATATCCGGCTGAGGGCTACTTGAACTATTAGAATTTGCGTTAGAAGCCACCTGCTTCCTTAATACTGAGCTGAAGGAAGGTTTAGTTTGGGCCGACAACTGCGGGAGAGAGTTGAGGACAGCGGGAACAGCATCGCTATCATTCCCAGAACTAAAATTAGGATTACTGCTCACGGCCGACGTTAGAGCTAAATTAGGAGTATTAAAGGGAACTTCAACAGGTCCAAGTTCCTTATCATTAGTTTTTGCTCCCGTGGCGGCATTAATGAATGAATCCAATAAACCTCCCAATCTGACTACTTCATCTGATATTATAGCAAGTTTGGTCAATAGGGGTTTAACAAGTAAATCAAACTTGGCATCTCTAGTACTCACTCTCCACTACTCACTCTCTACTACTCACTCTCCTCTACTCACTCTCTACCTCTCGCTCTCTACCACTCTACTACACTCTCTGCTACTCACTCTCTACTACTCTACTACTCTATTCTACTACTCTCTCTCTACTACTCACTCTACTACTCACTCTCTGCTACTCTCTACTACTCACTCTCTACTACTCTCTACCACTCATTCTCTACTACTCTACTACTCATTCTCTACTACTCATTCTCTACTACTCTCTCTCTCTACTCACTCTCTACTCACTCTCTACTACTCTCTACTACTCTCTACTACTCTCTCTACTACTCACTCTCTACTACTCACTCTCTACTACTCTCTACTACTCACTCTCTCCTACTCTCGCTCTACTACTCTCGCTCTACTACTCTCTACTACTCACTCTATTTCTCACTCTCTACTACTCTCTACTACTCACTTTCTACTACTCACTCTCTACTACTCTACTACTCATTCTCTGCTACACACTCTACTACGCTACTACTCTCTACTACTCTCTCTCTACTACTCACTCTCTACTACTCTCTACTACTCACTCTCTTCTACTCTCTCTCTACTACTGATTCTCTACTACTTTCTTCTACTCACTCTACTACTCTCTACCACTCTCTACCACTCACTCTCTACTACTCTACTACTCACTCTCTAATACTCTCTCTTCTACTCACTCTCTACTACTCTACTACTTTCTACTACCCACTCTCTATTACTCTCTACTACTCACTCTCTACTACTCACTCGCTACTCACTCTCTACTGCTCACTCTACTACTCTCTACTACTCTCTACCACTCACTCTCTACTACTCTACTACTTACTCTCTACTACTCTATACTATTCACTCTCCACTACTCACTCTCCGCTTCTCACTCTCCACTACTCACTCTTCACTGCTCACTCTCCACTACTCACTCTCCACTACTCACTCTCCACTACTCACTCTCTACTACTCTCTACTACAATCTCTGCTACTCACTCTCTACTACTCTACTTCTCTATACTACTCACTCAATACTACTCACTCTCTACTACTCAATCTCTACTACTCTATTACTTATTCTCTACTACTTATTCTCTACTACTCTCTCTACTACTCACTCTCTAATACTTTACTACTCTCTACTACTCTCTCTCTACTACTCTCTCTCTACTACTCTCTCTACTACTCACTCTCTATTACTCACTCTCTACTACACTCTCTCTACTACTCACTCTACTACTCCCTCTCTACTACTCTCTACTCCTCACTCTACTACTCTCTACCACTCACTCTCTACTACTCTACTACTCATTCTCTACTACTCATTCTCTACTACTCACTCTACTACTCTACTACTCTCTCTCTACTACTCACTCTCTACTACTCACTCTCTGCTACTCTCTCTCTACTACTCACTCTCTACTACTCACTCTACTACACTCTTACTACTCACTCTATACTTCTCTCTCTTTACTTCTCACTCTCTACTACTCACTCTCTACTACTCTCTACTACTCACTCTATTACTCACTCTCTACTACTCTCTACTACTCTCTACTACTCACTCTCTACTTCTCTCTCTCTACTACTCTACTACTTTCTACTACCCACTCTCTACTACTCACTCTCTACTACTCTCTACTACTCACTCTCTACTTCTCTCTACTACTCACTCTCTACTTCTCTCTACTACTCACTCTACTACTCTCTACTACTGTCTACCACTCACTCTCTACTACTCACTCTCTACTACTACTCTCTACTACTACTCTCTACAACTCACTCTCTACTACTCTCTACTACTCACTCTCTACTACTCTATACTATTCACTCACTACTACTCACTCTCTACTTCTATCTACTACTCACTCTACTACTCTCTACCACTCACTCTCTACTACTCTACTACTCATTCTCTACTACTCTCTCTACTACTCACTCTCTACTACTTTACTACTCTCTACTACTCTCTCTCTCTACTACTCACTCTCTACTACTCTCTACTACTCACTCTACTACTCTACCACTCACTCTCTACTACTCACTCTCTACTACTCTCTCTCTACAACTCTCTCTCTACTACTCTCTACTACTCACTCTTTACTACTCTCTCTCTACTACTCACTCTACTACTCCCTCTCTACTACTCTCTACTACTCACTCTACTACTCTCTACCACTCACTCTCTACTACTCTACTACTCATTCTCTACTACTCATTCTCTACTACTCTCTCTACTACTCACTCGCTACTACTTTACTACTCTCTACTACTCTCTCGCTCTACTACTCACTCCCTACTACTCTCTACTACTCTCTCCCTACTACTCACTCTCTACTACTGACTCTCTACTACTGACTCTCTACTACTCTACCACTCACTCTCTAATACTCTACCACTCATTCTCTACTACTCTACTACTCATTCTCTACTACTCTACTACTCTCTACTACTCTCTCTCTACTACTCACTCTCTACTCACTCTCTACTACTCTCTACTACTCTCTACTACTCACTCTCTTCTACTCTCTCTCTACTACTGATTCTCTACTACTTTCTTCTACTCACTCTACTACTCTCTACCACTCTCTACCACTCACTCTCTACTACTCACTCTCTACTACTCACTCTCTACTCCTCACTCTCTACTAATCACTCTCTACTACTCACTCTCTAATACTTACTCTCTACTACTCTCTACTACTCACTCTCTACTCTCTCTACTACTCACTCTCTACTACTCACTCTCTACTTCTCGCTACTACTCACTCTACTACTTCTCTCCACTACTCACTCTACTACTCTCTACTACTGTCTACCACTCACTCTCTACTACTCACTCTCTACTACTACTCTCTACTACTACTCTCTACAACTCACTCTCTACTACTCTCTACTACTCACTCTCTACTACTCTATACTATTCACTCACTACTACTCACTCTCTACTTCTCTCTACTACTCACTCTACTACTCTCTACCACTCACTCTCTACTACTCTACTACTCATTCTCTACTACTCTCTCTACTACTCACTCTCTACTACTTTACTACTCTCTCCTACTCTCTCTCTACTACTCTCTCTCTACTACTCTCTCTACTACTCACTCTCTATTACTCACTCTCTACTACACTCTCTCTACTACTCACTCTACTACTCCCTCTCTACTACTCTCTACTACTCACTCTACTACTCTCTACCACTCACTCTCTACTACTCTACTACTCATTCTCTACTACTCATTCTCCACTACTCACTCTCTACTACTCTACTATTCTCTCTCTACTACTCACTCTCTACTACTCACTCTCTACTACTCACTCTCTGCTACTCTCTCTCTACTACTGACTCTCTACTACCCGCTCTACTACTCTCTTACTACTCACTCTATACTACTCTCTTCTTACTTCTCACTCTCTACTACTCACTCTCTACTACTCTCTACTACTCACTCTATTACTCACTCTCTACTACTCTCTACTACTCACTCTCTACTACTTACTCTCTACTACTCTCTACTACTCACTCTCTACTTCTCTCTCTCTACTACTCTCTCTACTACTCTAATACTTTCTACTACCCACTCTCTACTACTCACTCTCTACTACTCACTCTCTACTGCTCACTCTCTACTACTCACTCTCTACTCACTCTCTACTACTCACTCTACTACTCTCTATTACTCTCTACCACTCACTCTCTACTACTCTACCACTCACTCTCTACTACTGTCTACTACTCTCTCTCTCTACTACTCACTCTCTACTACTTACTCTCTACTACTCACTCTCTACTACTCACTCTCTACTACTCTCTCTCTACTACTGACTCTCTACTGCTCACTCTACTACTCTCTTACTACTCACTCTATACTACTCTCTCTTTACTTCTCACTCTCTACTACTCACTCTCTACTACTCTCTACTACTCACTCTATTACTCACTCTCTACTACTCTCTACTACTCACTCTCTACTACTCTCTACTACTCACTCTCTACTACTTACTCTCTACTACTCTCTACTACTCACTCTCTACTTCTCTCTCTCTCTCTACTATTCTCTCTACTACTCTACTACTTTCTACTACCCACTCTCTACTACTCACTCTCTACTGCTCACTCTCTACTACTCACTCGCTACTACTCACTCGCTACTCACTCTCTACTACTCACTCTACTACTCTCTATTACTATCTACCACTCACTCTCTACTACTCTACCACTCACTCTCTACTACTGTCTACTACTCTCTCTCTTCTACTCTCTCTCTCTACTTCTCACTCTCTACTATTCACTCTCTAGTACTCATTTATTTCATAAGGCTTTATTCGGAGCTTAAACACAAAGTCCATAAAAGCACATACATTGCATTGTAAAACAAACATCATTTAAACAAAAACAATCAGACAGTTAAAATACATTAAAAAGACAGTTTAAAATATCATACTAGGCCTTGCTTTAATGGCCTGAAGAAGAAAAGTGGCAGTAAAGAAACAGACATCGGGTGTCGGGTTAAATAACAATTTCATGGTATCTTTTACAGTCCTAACTCCATATTTCTTAAAAACAGGTTTTAAAAAAGCTGAACGAAAATTGCCATAAAGTGGGCAAAACAATAAAAAATGCATGGTGCTTTGTACGGTAGTATTATCACATGGGCAAGGACCAATCGGGTGTTTTTTGATACTTGGAAATGCCACCAAATGGTGAACAATCCCAAAACGCAATCTTGTCAGTACGAACCGATGGGAGGGTCTGGTAACAAAGCTCAAATACGGTTGGAACCCTGTCGTCTCACAGAAACTTCCGTAGAACAAACAGGTACTTAAGTTACAACTGGCCCTCCCACGCCTCTCAGACTTATGGCTCATAAGAACAGATTTCATCTCATTTTTGGTCAAACTAGAGGCTGCATAGCAATCCTCTATTACATTAAGACCATAGATCTCCAAAAAACTACCCGAGACAAATTTGACCCATGGAATCTTTAGATGATTATCAATAGAGAAACAATCTTTAATGATAGCTCTATTTAGGGAGGTCTCTTCCTTTGCCCAGATTGCACGCCACAACATAAGTGGTCTGAGGGCGACAGAATCTGAAAGATGTTGAATTCCAAACTCCCTGTGGTAGAGACCGATTTGGGTAAACTTAGGAGTCTTTTTAGGAAGAGATTTTCCTCCACTTGTAGACTTCCACTCGGAACATGCTCCCAAATACCAGCACCATAAAGAGCAATAGAGAGACACCTCATTTGATAGATTTTCAGCATGTCTTTAAGCCGTTTATCCACTATTTTAGATGCGAACTGAAACACCCCGTGGGCGCATTTCGCCATTCTAGCCCTGACATGGTTGATTTCGCTGGACCAACTACCTGACTTGGAAAAGGTAATACCTAGGTAGTTAAAAGAGTCCACCGTTTGGACCTTATGCCCTTCAATAAAAAACGAATGCGCTTTTTTACAGCTCCTACCACACTCCATAACAAAAGTTTTTGTTTTGTTAATCATCAACTTCCTTTCCTTAAAGAACAGAGAAAACCTGTCCATTAGGCGTTGAAGGCCAATAGGGGTCCTAGATAAAATAACGGCATCGTCCGCATAAAGTAAAACTGGGACCTGAAAATCAAGAGTTTTTGGGGCGTCAGCCACAACAGTCTTTAAAACGGAATCGACCTCATTGATAAAGAGTGTAAAAAGTAGAGGGGCAATCACACACCCTTGTCTAATTCCACGTCTGATAAGGAACTTAGGGGTGCGCTCCCCTCCCGGGCCGTAACGAACACTTGAGCTAAGGTTAGCGTATAACCGGGCCAAGAAATAAACAATGCCCTCCGGTGCCCCCATTTCTAGTAATTTCTCCCATAGGATCTTATGGTTCACCATATCGAAGGCACTGCTCAAATCTGCAAAGCAGAGAAAAAGAGAACCTTTCTTGGCCTTCGTATACTTCCCTATAAGAAGTTCTAGGTTGAGGCACTGTTCTACTGTCCCTCTTCCCTTCCTAAAGCCATATTGGGAATTTGCCAATATGCTATTCGATTCGGCCCATTCTTCTAGTCTAACCAGAAGCACCCTGCTCATGATTTTCACAGAGGAATCTAGAAGGGAGATTGGACGGTAGTTCTTAACGTCCCTCCTCTCTCCCTTCTTATAGATAGGGATTATAATAGATTCCTCCCAGGTGTGTGGAACACCATGACAGACCGCAGCATTGAACACATTGGATAATAACGGGCCCCATATCTCTGGTTCTTTTTTGTAGACATCTATGGGGACCCCGTCAGGCCCCTGGGCTTTTCCTCCCTTACTAACAGAAATACAATCCTGAACCTCCGAAGTGGATATATCTAAAGGAATGACTGGCCAGTCACCTCCACCTACATCCAAAGATTTGTCCGAGTCAAAAATCATGGAGAAGTGGGAAACCCAACTTTCTGAACTAACGTTTGCCGTCAGTTCAGGCGTCTCCTCGTTCTTAAGAAAGGGACAATTAACTGTTGCCCAGAAAAGGGAGGAATCCGAAGTTTCAGCCGCCTGGTCTAGCTTGTCCCATGCCTCTTGTCTTAGTTCGGCCTTCCTATTTTTAACTGCAGCCTGATAGGTGTCTCTGAGCTCCCTAACCAAAATTCTATCCCTTGGTTCTGCTACAAGTGCCTCTTTAAGACCCTTAAGGGCAGTAGTGCTAGCGTGGTCGAACCACCCCCTTTGCCCACACGACTTACCCTTAAGAAGCTTAGTAAATTTAGCATCAATAATGAGATTAATAGTTATAAACTTGGGTATAATTACATCCGTTGGTTCTTTGCTCTCTAAAATAACAGCAATTTAGTTTACACATTTAATAATAATGGAGTTGGACAAAATATCAGCTTTATCCCCCTTCCACCTAATTCTGGTTCCATTTGGTCGATGGGGTTCAATATTAGCTATTATGTTTAGATTAGGGCCTTGTTTCGCCTTCCAGAGGACAGCCTCCATAATTAGGCAGTTATGATCGCTAATTAAATTATCAACTACCAAAGGGGCTGTACACCACGGGTTAAGGCTGGATGAAATGCAAATAAAATCAATCACTGTATTTGCATTTCGGCCCGTGAATGTAGGGATGATTTCACCAGAGGCACCTTTCAAATTCTCCAACAATTCCATATCATAGGTCATCAAGATTTTGTTTAATGAATCTCCATAAGAGTTATGGGGAAAATGAGAGATGCCTTCCCCCCAGCAATTTACAAAACCACAAACCCTGTGGGCAGAGGATGGGCACACAGCAGTATTAAAATCCCCAAGCCAAATGAAATCAAACACTGTATCGTTTCCCGTAACTATATCTGCCAAAGCGGATTCTAAAGCAAACACTACCTGCTGCTTAGAATTATCAAATACATTATTATAAAAATTAATTAAAAGGATATTTCTACCCAGCTCCTGATAAACCCATAGAATCTGGGAATGGGCCCCAATCGGTACATATTTCTTAACAATAAGTGGTGCTTCCACTGAGATCAAGGTTAAAAGCCCACCCTTTGCTCTGCCCGAGGTGGAAGCCACAGCCGGCAAATGGTAAGAAACAAAGCCCATGTAATCAATGGGGTCCAGACTCCAGGTTTCCTGGAAACAGATGATATTAAAAGTTTTAATAAAATCAAACCATCCTAAACAAGCATCCTTTTGTGAGAGGCCAGCAACATTCCAACAGGCAATTGAACACCGGCCCCAGTTGTCTGGTACAGTGGGCTTAGTTGATACAACCCTATCCCTATCGTCAGTGGTCGGTCTTACAATACCACAATCGACTGGGACATCAATATGATTGACACTGATACCACTTATACCAATAGCCACCACTGATTCTGGAGCCCCGGGGACCACACTACGCCTCCCCTCTCCCAAGGGAATGACCACAGTCCCTGGGTCCACCAAAGGTAATACCAGTCAGTCGTTACAATCAAGCCCACTCAGGGGCTGGAATCTATTAGACGTGGGAATAGTAGGACCAGCACACATGTTCAAATCTCTGGACCTCCATCGATAACGCTCAACATCGGGTTGAATATCATGGTCTCTATAAAAGAACCCAAGGGAGCGTAGAGAAATTCCTTGGTCTCGTATAGGGAGAGATGCAGCTTTGATCAGCACCGTGGAGGTAAGTTGTGGGTTTCGAAAATTGATAACGATACAATCCCCTCCACAGGTCTTACGAGATTTCCCTACCCAATTAGTTCTTCTAGTGCTTAAGATATCCCCTGACAGGGCTACGGGGAAGCCACACTGCCGATGGAGCCAATCCACAGTTTTATTCTTTAGTGATGAATAGGATTCATCAAAGCCGTGGTTGCTTCCGGACACTCTTAATGGAGGAACATTGGTTAAAACTGCCACAAAAGGTGCACAGGTCGGCGGTAAATCCGGCTGAGGGCTACTTGAACTATTAGAATTTGCGTTAGAAGCCACCTGCTTCCTTAATACTGAGCTGAAGGAAGGTTTAGTTTGGGCCGACAACTGCGGGAGAGAGTTGAGGACAGCGGGAACAGCATGACTATCATTCCCAGAACTAAAATTAGGATTACTGCTCACGGCCGACGTTAGAGCTAAATTAGGAGTATTAAAGGGAACTTCAACAGGTCCAAGTTCCTTATCATTAGTTTTTGCTCCCGTGGCGGCATTAATTAATGAATCCAATAAACCTCCCAATCTGACTACTTCATCTGATATTATAGCAAGTTTGGTCAATAGGGGTTTAACAAGTAAATCAAACTTGGCATCTCTAGTACTCACTCTCCACTACTCACTCTCTACTACTCACTCTCCACTACTCACTCTCTACCTCTCGCTCTCTACCACTCTACTACACTCTGCTACTCACTCTCTACTACTCTACTACTCTATTCTACTACTCATTCTCTACTACTCATTCTCTACTACTCTCTCTCTCTACTCACTCTCTACTCACTCTCTACTCACTCTCTACTACTCTCTACTACTCTCTACTACTCTCTCTACTACTCACTCTCTACTACTCACTCTCTACTACTCTCTACTACTCACTCTCTCCTACTCTCGCTCTACTACTCTCGCTCTACTACTCTCTACTACTCACTCTATTTCTCACTCTCTACTACTCTCTACTACTCACTCTCTACTACTCACTCTCTACTACTCTACTACTCATTCTCTGCTACACACTCTACTACGCTAATACTCTCTACTACTCTCTCTCTACTACTCACTCTCTACTACGCTCTACTACTCACTCTCTTCTACTCTCTCTCTACTACTGATTCTCTACTACTTTCTTCTACTCACTCTACTACTCTCTACCACTCTCTACCACTCACTCTCTACTACTCACTCTCTAATACTCTCTCTTCTACTCACTCTCTACTACTCTACTACTTTCTACTACCCACTCTCTATTACTCTCTACTACTCACTCTCTACTACTCACTCGCTACTCACTCTCTACTGCTCACTCTACTACTCTCTACTACTCTCTACCACTCACTCTCTACTACTCTACTACTTACTCTCTACTATTCTATACTATTCACTCTCCACTACTCACTCTCCGCTTCTCACTCTCCACTACTCACTCTTCACTGCTCACTCTCCACTACTCACTCTCCACTACTCACTCTCCACTACTCACTCTCTACTACTCTCTACTACAATCTCTGCTACTCACTCTCTACTACTCTACTTCTCTATACTACTCACTCAATACTACTCACTCTCTACTACTCAATCTCTACTACTCTACTACTTATTCTCTACTACTTATTCTCTACTACTCTCTCTACTACTCACTCTCTAATACTTTACTACTCTCTACTACTCTCTCTCTACTACTCTCTCTCTACTACTCTCTCTACTACTCACTCTCTATTACTCACTCTCTACTACACTCTCTCTACTACTCACTCTACTACTCCCTCTCTACTACTCTCTACTCCTCACTCTACTACTCTCTACCACTCACTCTCTACTACTCTACTACTCATTCTCTACTACTCATTCTCTAATACTCACTCTACTACTCTACTACTCTCTCTCTACTTCTCACTCTCTACTACTCACTCTCTGCTACTCTCTCTCTACTACTCACTCTCTACTACTCACTCTACTACACTCTTACTACTCACTCTATACTTCTCTCTCTTTACTTCTCACTCTCTACTACTCACTCTCTACTACTCTCTACTACTCACTCTATTACTCACTCTCTACTACTCTCTTCTACTCTCTACTACTCACTCTCTACTTCTCTCTCTCTACTACTCTCTCTACTACTCTACTACTTTCTACTACCCACTCTCTACTACTCACTCTCTACTACTCACTCTCTACTGCTCACTCTCTACTACTCACTCTCTACTGCTCACTCTCTACTCACTATCTACTACTCACTCTACTACTCTCTATTACTCTGTACCACTCACTCTCTACTACTCTACCACTCACTCTCTACTACTGTCTACAACTCTCTCTCTACTACTCTCTCTCTACTACTCACTCTCTACTGCTCACTCTCTACTACTCACTCTCTACTACTCACTCTCTACTACTCACTCGCTACTACTCACTCGCTGCTCACTCTCTACTACTCACTCTATTACTCACTCTCTACTACTCTCTACTACTCACACTCTACTACTCTCTACTACTCACTCTCTACTACTTACTCTCTACTACTTACTCTCTACTACTCTCTACTACCCACTCTCTACTACTCACTCTCTACTACTCACTCTCTACTACTGACTCTCTACTACTCACTCGCTACTACTCACTCGCTACTCACTCTCTACTACTGACTCTACTACTCTCTATTACTCTCTACCACTCACTCTCTACTACTCTACCACTCCCTCTCTACTACTGTCTACTACTCTCTCTCTACTACTCTCTCTCTCTACTTCTCACTCTCTACTATTCACTCTCTACTACTCACTCTCCACTACTCACTCTCTACTACTCACTCTCCACTACTCACTATCTACTTCTCGCTCTCTACTACTCTACTACACTCTCTGCTACTCACTCTCTACTACTCTACTACTCTATACTACTCTCTCTACTACTCATTCTCTACTACTCGCTCTCTACTACTCTCTCTACTACTCACTCTCTACTACTTTACTACTCTCTACTACTCTCTCTCTACTACTCACTCTACTACTCACTCTCTGCTACTCTCTACTACTCACTCTCTACTACTCTCTCTACTACTGACTCTACTACTCACTCTACTACTCTCTACTACTCACTCTGCTACTCTCTACCACTCACTCTCTACTACTCTACTACTCATTCTCTACTACTCATTCTCTACTACTCTCTCTACTACTCACTATCTACTACTCACTCTCTACTACTCTCTACTACTCACTCTCTTCTACTCTCGCTCTACTACTCTCGCTCTACTACTCTCTACTACTCACTCTATTTCTCACTCTCTACTACTCTCTACTACTCACTCTCTACTACTCACTATCTACTACTCTACTACTCATTCTGTACTACTCACTCTACTACGCTGCTACTTTCTACTACTCTCTCTCTACTACTCTCTCTCTACTACTCTCTCTCTACTACTCTTTCTCTACTAGTCACTCTCTACTACTCACTCTCTACTACTCACTCTCTACTACTCTGTACTACTCACTCTCTACTACTCACTCTCTACTACTCTCTCTACTACTCTCTACTACTCTCTACTACTCTCTCTACTACTCACTCTCTACTACTCACTCTCTACTACTCACTCTCTACTACTCTCTACTACTCACTCTCTACTACTCACTCTCTAATACTTACTCTCTACTACTCTCTACTACTCACTCTCTACTCTCTCTACTACTCACTCTCTACTACTACTCTCTACTACTACTCTCTACAACTCACTCTCTACTACTCTCTACTACTCACTCTCTACTACTCTATACTATTAACTCACTACTACTCACTCTCTACTACTCTCTACTACTCACTCTACTACTCTCTACCACTCACTCTCTACTACTCTACTACTCATTCTCTACTACTCTCTCTACTACTCACTCTCTACTACTTTACCACTCTCTCTACTACTCACTCTCTACTACTCACTCTCTACTACTCTCTGCTACTCACTCTACTACTGTACCACTCACTCTCTACTACTCACTCTCTACTACTATCTACTACTCTCTCTCTACTTCTCACTCTCTACTACTCTCTCTCTACTACTCTCTACTACTCACTCTCTACTACTCTCTCTCTACTACTCACTCTACTACTCCCTCTCTACTACTCTCTACTACTCACTCTACTACTCTCTACCACTCACTCTCTACTACTCTACTTCTCATTCTCTACTACTCATTCTCTACTACTCTCTCTACTACTCACTCTCTACTACTTTACTACTCTCTACTACTCTCTCTCTCTACTACTCACTCTCTACTACTCACTCTCTACTACTCACTCTCTACTACTCTCTCTCTACTACTCTCTACTTCTCACTCTCTACTACTCTCTCTCTACTACTCACTCTACTACTCCCTCTCTACTACTCTCTACTACTCACTCTACTACTCTCTACCACTCACTCTCTACTACTCTACTACTCATTCTCTACTACTCTACTACTCTCTCTCTATTACCCACGCTCTACTACTCTCTACTACTCTCTCTCTACTACTCACTCTCTACTACTCACTCTCTACTACTCACTCTCTACGACTCTACCACTCACTCTCTACTACTCTACCACTCATTCTCTACTACTCTACTCCTCATTATCTACTACTCTACTACTCTCTACTACTCACTCTCTACTACTCACTCTCTACTACTCACTCTCTACTACTCTCTACTACTCACTCTCTACTACTCTCTCTCTACTACTGATTCTCTACTATTTTCTACTACTCACTCTACTACTCTCAACTACTCTCTACCACTCTCTACCACTCACTCTCTACTACTCTACTACTCACTCTCTAAGACTCTCTCTTCTACTCACTCTCTACTACTCTACTACCCACTCTCTATTACTCTCTACTACTCACTCTCTACTACTCACTCGCTACTCACTCTCTACTGCTCACTCTACTACTCTCTACTACTGTCTACCACTCACTCTCTACTACTCTACTACTTACTCTCTTCTACTCTCTACTATCCACTCTCCACTACTCACTCTCCACTACTTACTCTCCACTACACACTCTCTACTACTCTCTACTACAATCTCTGCTACTCACCCTCTACTACTCTACTTCTCTATACTACTCACTCTCTACTACTCACTCTCTACTACTCACTCTCTACTACTCACTCTCTACTACTTATTCTCTACTACTTATTCTCTACTACTCTCTCTACTACTCACTCTCTACTACTTTACTACTCTCTACTACTCTCTCTCTACTACTCTCTCTCTACTACTCTCTCTACTACTCACTCTCTATTACTCACTCTCTACTACTCTCTACCTCTCACTCTCTACTACTCTACTACTCATTCTCTACTACTCTACTACTCTCTCTCTACTACTCATGCTCTACTACTCTCTACTACTCTCTCTCTACTACTCACTCTCTACTACTGACTCTCTAGCACTCACTCTCTACTACTCTCTCTCTACTATTGACTATCTACTACTCACTCTCTACTACTCACTCTCTACCATTCACTCTACTACTCACTATCTACTGCTCTCTACTATTCACTCTCTACTACTCACTCTCTCCTTCTCTCTACTACTCACTCTACTACTCTGTACTACTGTCTACCACTCACTCTCTACTACTCACTCTCTATTACTATCTACTACTCTCTACAACTCACTCTCTACTACTCACTCTCCACTACTCACTCTCCACTACTCACTCTCCACTACTCACTCTCCACTACTCACTCTCTACTACTCTCTACTACAATCTCTGCTACTCACCCTCTACTACTCTACTTCTCTATACTACTCACTCTCTACTACTCACTCTCTACTACTCACTCTCTACTACTCACTCTCTACTACTCACTCTCTACTACTTATTCTCTACTACTTATTCTCTACTACTCTCTCTACTACTCACTCTCTACTACTTTACTACTCTCTACTACTCTCTCTCTACTACTCTCTCTCTACTACTCTCTCTACTACTCACTCTCTATTACTCACTCTCTACTACTCTACCTCTCACTCTCTACTACTCTACTACTCATTCTCTACTACTCTACTACTCTCTCTCTACTACTCATGCTCTACTACTCTCTACTACTCTCTCTCTACTACTCACTCTCTACTACTGACTCTCTAGCACTCACTCTCTACTACTCACTCTCTACTACTCACTCTCTACCATTCACTCTACTACTCACTATCTACTGCTCTCTACTATTCACTCTCTACTACTCACTCTCTCCTTCTCTCTACTACTCACTCTACTACTCTGTACTACTGTCTACCACTCACTCTCTACTACTCACTCTCTATTACTATCTACTACTCTCTACAACTCACTCTCTACTACTCACTCTCCACTACTCTACTACTCACTCTCTACTACTCTCTACTATTCACTCACTACTACTCACTCTCTACTACTCTCTACTATTCACTCTACTACTCTCTACCACACACTCTCTACTACTCTACTACTCATTCTCTACTACTCATTCTCTACTACTCTCTCTACTACTCACTCTCTACTACTTTACTACTCTCTACTCCTCTCTCGCTCTACTACTCTCTCTCTACTATACTCTCTCTACTACTGACTCTCTACTACTCACTCTCTACTACTCTCTACTACTCTACTACTCTCTACCACTCAATCTCTACTACTCATTCTCTACTACTCTCTACTACTCACTCTACTACTCTCTACTACTCACTCTCTACTACTCTACTACTCATTCTCTACTACTCTCTACTACTCTCTCTCTACTTCTCACTCGCTACTACTCTCTACTACCCACTCTCTACTACTCACTCTTTACTACTCTCTACTACTCACTCTCTACTATTCACTCGCTACTCACTCTCCACTACTCACTCTCTACTACCCTCTATTACTACTCTCTACTATTCACTCTACTACACTCTCTCTACTACTCTACTACTCATTCTCTACTACTCATTTTCTACTACTCATTCTCTACTACTCTCTCTACTACTCTCTCTACTACTCACTCTCTACTACTCACTCTCTACTACTCACTCTCTACTACTGATTCTCTACTACTCTCTACTATTCACTCTCTACTACTCACTCTCTACTACTCTCTAGTACTTACTCTACTACTCTCTACTACTCTCTACCACTCACTCTCTACTACTCTACTACTCATTCTCTACTACTCTCTCTCTTCTACTCACTCTCTACTACTCTACTACTTTCTACTACCCGCTCTCTACTACTCTCTACTACTCACTCTCTACTACTCACTCGCTACTCACTCTCTACTGCTCACTCTACTACTCTCTACTACTCTACTACTTACACTCTACTACTCTCTCTCTACTACTCTCTCTCTACTACTCCCTCTTGACTACTCACTCTACTACTCTCTTACTACTCACTCACTACTACTCTCTCTCTACTTCTCACTTTCTACTATTCACTCTCTACTACTCACTCTCTACTACTCACTCTCCACTACTCACTCTCCACTACTCACTCTCTACTTCTTGCTCTCTACTACTCTCTACTACACACTCTGCTACTCACTCTCTACTACTCACTCTCTACTACTCACTCTCTACTACTCACTCTACAACTCTCTCTACTACTGACTCTACTACTCACTCTCTACTACTCTCTACTACTCACCCTCTACTACTCTCTACTACTCTCTACTACTCTCTTCTACTCTCTACTACTCTCTACTACTCTCTATTACTCACTCTATTACTCACTCTCTACTACTCTCTACTACTCACTCTCTACTACTCAATCTCTACTACTCTCTCTACTACTCACTCTCTACTACTATCTACTACACCCTCTCTACTACTCACTCTACTGCTCTCTACTACTCACTCTCTACTACTCACTCTACTACTCCCTCTCTACTACTCTCTACTACTCACTCTACTACTCTCTACCACTCACTCTCTACTACTCTACTTCTCATTCTCTACTACTCATTCTCTACTACTCTCTCTACTACTCACTCTCTACTACTTTACTACTCTCTACTACTCTCTCTACTACTCACTCTCTACTACTCTCTACTACTCATTCTCTACTACTCTCTCTACTACTCACTCTCTACTACTCACTCTCTATTACTCACTCTCTACTAGTCTCTCTACTACTCTCTACTACTCTCTCTACTACTCACTCTCTACTACTCACTCTCTACTACTTACTCTACTACTCTCTACTGCTCTCTCTCTACTTCTCTCTCTACTACTCACTCTCTACTACTCACTCTCTACTACTCACTCTCTACTACTCACTCTCTAATACTTACTCTCTTCTACTCTCTACTATTCACTCTCTACTCTCTCTACTACTCACTCTCTACTCTCTCTACTACTCACTCACTACTACTCTCTACTACTCACTCTCTACTTCTCTCTACTACTCACTCTACTACTCTCTACTACTGTCTACCACTCACTCTCTACTACTCACTCTCTACTACTACTCTCTACTACTACTCTCTACAACTCACTCTCTACTACTCTCTACTACTCACTCTCTACTACTCTATACTATTCACTCACTACTACTCACTGTCTACTACTCTCTACTACTCACTCTACTACTCTCTACCACTCACTCTCTACTACTCTACTACTCATTCTCTACTGCTCTCTCTACTACTCACTCTCTACTATTTTACTACTCTCTCTACTACTCACTCTCTACTACTCACTCTCTACTACTCTCTACTACTCACTCTACTCCTCTACCACTCACTCTCTACTACTCACTCTCTACTACTCTCGACTACTCTCTCTCTACTGCTCACTCTCTACTACTCACTCTCTAATACTCTCTACTTCTCACTCTCTACTACTCACTCTCTACTACTCACTCGCTACTCACTCTCTACTACTCACTCTACTACTCTATTACTCTCTACCACTCACTCTCTACTACTCTATCACTCACTCTCTACTACTGTCTACTACTCTCTCTCTACTACTCCCTCTCTACTACTCACTCTACTACTCTCTTACTACTCACTCTATACTACTCTCTCTCTACTTCTCACTCTCTGCTATTCACTCTCTACTACTCACTCTCTACTACTCACTCTTTACTACTCTCTACCACTCACTCTCCACTACTCACTCTCTACTTTGCACTCTCTACTACTCTACTACACACTCTCTGCTACTCACTCTCTACTACTCACTCTCTACTACTCACTCTCTACTACTCACACCCTACTACTCACTCTACTACTCACTCTCTACTACTCTCTACCACTCACTCTCCACTACTCTACTACTCATTCTCTACTACTCATTCTCTACTACTCACTCTCTACTACTCTACTACTCTCTCTCTACTACTCACTCTCTACTACTCACTCTCTACTACTCTCTCTCTACTACTGACTCTCTACTACTCACTCTCTACTACTCTCTACCACTCACTCTCTACTACTCTCTACTACTCACTCTCTACTACTCTCTACTACTCACTCTATTACTCACTCTCTACTACTCTCTACTACTCACTCTCTACTACTCTCTACTACTCACTCTCTACTACTTACTCTCTACTACTCACTCTCTACTTCTCTCTCTCTACTACTCTTGCTCTACTACTCACTCTCTACTACTCTACTACTTTCTACTACCCACTCTCTACTACTCACTCTCTCCTGCTCACTCTCTACTACTCTCTCTCTACTACTCACTCTCTACTACTCACTCTCTACTACCCTCTCTCTACTACTGACTCTCTACTACTCACTCTCTACTACTCTCTACCACTCACTCTCTACTACTCTCTACTACTCACTCTCTACTACTCTGTACTACTCACTCTCTACTACTCTCTACTACTCTCTACTACTCTCTCTCTACTACTATCTACTACTCACTCTCTACTTCTCACTCTCTACTACTCACTCTCTACTACTCTCCACAACTCACTCTCTACTACTTACTCTCTACTACTCTCTTACTACTCACTCTATACTACTCTCTCTACTTGTCACTCTCTACTATTCACTCTCTACTACTCACTCTCCACTACTCACTCTCTACTACTCTCTACTACTCACTCTCTGATACTCGCTCTACTACTCACTCTCTACTACTCACTCTCTACTACTCCACTACTCTCTACTACTCTCCACTACTCACTCTGTACTATTCTCTACTACTCACTCTACTGCTCTCTACTACTCTCTACCACTCACTCTCTACTACTCCACTACTCACTCTCTACTACTCTCTCTAATACTCTCTCTCTACTACTCTCTACTACTCACTCTCTACTACTCTCTACTACTCACTCTTTACTACTCACTCTCTACTTCTCTATACTACTCACTCTACTACTCTCTACTACTGTCTACCACTCACTCTCTACTACTCACTCTCTACTACTACTCTCTACTACTACTCTCTACAACTCACTCTACTACTCACTCTCTACTACTCTCTCTTACTCTCTTTACTTCTCACTCTCTACTACTTTCTCTACTACTCACACTACTACTCTCTACTACTCTTTACCACTCACTCCATACTACTCTACTACTCATTCTCTACTACTCATTTTTTACTACTCTCTACTACTCACTCTCTACTACTCACTCTCTACTTCTCTCTCTCTACTACTCTCTCTCTACTACTCACTCTCTACTACTCTACTACTTTCTACTACTCACTCTCTACTACTCACTCTCTACTACTCACTCTCTACTACTCTCTACTACTCACTCTCTACTACTCACTCTACTAGTCTCTACCACTCACTCTCTACTACTCTACTACTCATTCTCTACTTCTTTCTCTACTACTCACTCTCTACTACTCTACTACTCTCTACTACTCTCTCTCTACTATTCACTCTCTACTACTCACTCTCTACTACTCTGCTACTCACTCTCTACTACTCTCTCTACTACTGACTCTCTACTGCTCACTCTCTACTACTCTGTGCTAATCACTCTCTACTACTCTGTACTAATCACTCTCTACTACCTTCTACTACTCACTCTCTACTACTCTCTCTCTGCTACTCTCTACTACTCACGCTATTACTCTCTCTCTTCTCCTCTCTACTACTCACTCTACTACTCACTCTCTACTACTCACTCTCTTTAACTCTCTCTCTCTACTACTGACTCTCTACTACTCACTCTTTACTACTCTCTACTACTCACTCTACTACTCTCTACCACTCACTCTCTACTACTCTATACTACTCTATACTACTCACTCTCTACTACTCTCTACTTCTCTCTCTCTACTACTCTCTCTCTACTACTCTCTACTACTCACTCTCTACTACTCACTCTCTACTACTCACTCTCTACTACTCTCCACAACTCACTCTCTACTACTTACTCTCTACTACTCTCTACTACTCACTCTCCACTTCTCTCTCTCTCCCGACTACTCACTCTCTACTACTCTCTACTATTCGCTCCCTACTACTCACTCTACTACTCTCTACTATTAACTCTACTACTCTCTACCACTCACTCTCTACTACTCTACTTCTCATTCTCTACTACTCTCTACTACCCTCTCTACTTCTCACTCGCTACTACTCTACTACTCTCTGCTACCCACTCTCTACTACTCACTCTTTACTACTCTCTACTACTCACTCTTGACTACTCACTCGCTACTCACTCTCTACTACTCACTCTCTACTACTCTCTACTACTCACTCTCTACTACTCTCTATTACTACTCTTTACTATTCACTCTACTACGCACTCTCTACTACTCTCTACTACTCACTCTACTCTCTACTACTCTCTACCACTCACTCTCTACTACTCTTCTACTCTCTCTCTACTACTCTCTCTCTACTAAACCCTCTCTACTACTCACTTTACTACTCTATTACTACTCACTCTCTACTACTTTCTCTCTACTTCTCACTCTCTACTATTCACTCTCTACTACTCACTCTACCACTCACTCTCTACTACTCTACTACTCATTCTCTACTACTCATTCTCTACTACACACTCTACTACTCTCTCTACTACTAACTCTCTACTACTCACTCTCTACTACTCTATCTCTACTACTCACTCTACTACTCACTCTCTACTACTCTCTACTACTCACTCTCTACTACTCACTCTCTACTACTCTCTCTCTACTATTGACTCTCTACTACTCACTCTCTACTACTCACTCTCTACTACTCACTCTACTACTCACTCTCTACTACTCTATACTATTCACTCTCTACTACTCACTCTCTCCTTCTCTCTACTACTCACTCTACTACTCTCTACTACTGTCTACCACTCACTCTCTACTACTCACTCTCTACTACTCTCTACAACTCACTCTCTACTACTCACTCTCTACTACTCTCTACTACTCACTCTCTACTACACTATACTATTCACTCACTACTACTCACTCTCTACTACTCTCTACTATTCACTCTACTACTCTCTAGCACACACTCTCTACTACTCTACTACTCATTCTCTACTACTCATTCTCTACTACTCTCTCTACTACTCACTCTCTACTACTTTACTACTCTCTACTGCTCTCTCGCTCTACTACTCACTCTCTACTACTCTCTCTCTACTACTCTCTACTATTCACTCTCTACTACTCTCTACTACTCTACTACTCTCTACCACTCACTCTCTACTACTCATTCTCTACTACTCTACTACTCTCTCTCTACTACTCTCTCTCTACTACTCTCTCTCTCTACTACTCTCTCTACTACTCCCTCTCTACTACTCTGTACTAATCACTCTCTACTACCTTCTACTACTCACTCTCTACTACTCTCTCTCTGCTACTCTCTACTACTCACGCTATTACTCTCTCTCTTCTCCTCTCTACTACTCACTCTACTACTCACTCTCTACTACTCTCTACTATTCACTCTCTACTACTCTCTGTCTCCTTCTCTCTACTACTCACTCTACTACTCTCTACTACTGTCTACCACTCACTCTCTACTACTCACTCTACTACTCTCTACCACTCACTCTCTACTACTCTCTACTACTCTCTACTACTCTATACTACTCTATACTACTCACTCTCTACTACTCTCTACTTCTCTCTCTCTACTACTCTCTCTCTACTACTCTCTACTACTCACTCTCTACTACTCACTCTCTACTACTCACTCTCTACTACTCTCCACAACTCACTCTCTACTACTTACTCTCTACTACTCTCTACTACTCACTCTCCACTTCTCTCTCTCTCTCGTCTACTCACTCTCTACTACTCTCTACTATTCGCTCCCTACTACTCACTCTACTACTCTCTACTATTAACTCTACTACTATATACCACTCACTCTCTACTACTCTACTTCTCATTCTCTACTACTCTCTACTATGCTCTCTACTTCTCACTCGCTACTACTCTACTTCTTACTGCTACCCACTCTCTACTACTCACTCTTTACTACTCTCTACTACTCACTCTCGACTACTCACTCGCTGCTCACTCTCTACTACTCACTCTCTACTCCTCTCTACTACTCACTCTCTACTACTCTCTATTACTACTCTCTACTATTCACTCTACTAGGCACTCTCTACTACTCTCTACTACACACTCTACTCTCTACTACTCTCTACCACTCACTCTCTACTACTCTACTACTCTCTCTCTACTACTCTCTCTCTACTACACCCTCTCTACTACTCACTTTACTACTCTCTTACTACTCACTCTCTACTACTCTCTCTCTACTTCTCACTCTCTACTATTCACTCTCTACTACTCACTCTACCACTCACTCTCTACTACTCTACTTCTCATTCTCTACTACTCATTCTCTACTACTCTCTCTACTACTCTCTCTACTACTCACTCTCTACTACGCACTCTCTACTACTCTCTCTCTACTACTCACTCTACTACTCACTTTCTACTACTCTCTACTACTCACTCTCTACTACACTCTCTCTACTATTGACTCTCTACTACTCACTCTCTACTACTCACTCTCTACTATTCACTCTACTACTCACTCTCTACTGCTCTCTACTATTCACTCTCTACTACTCACTCTCTCCTTCTCTCTACTACTCACTCTACTACTCTCTACTACTGTCTGCCACTCACTCTCTACTACACACTCTCTACTACTCTCTACTACTCTCTACAACTCACTCACTACTACTCACTCTCTACTACTCTCTACTATTCACTCTGCTACTCTCTACCACACACTCTCTACTACTCTACTACTCATTCTCTACTACTCATTCTCTACTACTCATTCTCTACTACTCACTCTCTACTACTTTACTACTCTCTACTCCTCTCTCGCTCTACTACTCACTCTCTACTACTCTCTACTACTCTCTCTCTCTACTACTCTCTCTCTACTACACTCTCTCTACTACTGACTCTCTACTACTCACTCTGTACTTCTCTCTACTACTCTACTACTCTCTACCACTCACTCTCTACTACTCATTCTCTACTACTCTACTACTCTCTCTCTACTACACTCTCTAAACTACTCTCTCTCTACTACTCACTCTACTACTCCCTCTCTACTACTCTCTACTACTCACTCTACTTCTCTCTACTACTCACTCTACTACTCTCTACCACTCACTCTCTACTACTCCACTACTCATTCTCCACTACTCTCTACTACTCTCTCTCTACTTCTCACTCGCTACTACTCTCTACTACCCACTCTCTACTACTCACTCTTTACTACTCTCTACTACTCACTCTCTACTACTCACTCGCTACTCACTCTCTACTACTCACTCTCTACTACCCTCTATTACTACTCTCTACTATTCACTCTACTACACTCTCTCTACTACTCTACTACTCATTCTCTACTACTCATTCTCTACTACTCTCTCTCTACTACTCTCTCTATTACTCTCTCTACTACTCACTCTCTACTACTCACTCTCTACTACTCACTCTCTACTACTGATTCTCTACCACTCTCTACTATTCACTCTCTACTACTCACTCTCTACTACTCTCTAGTACTTACTCTACTACTCTCTACTACTCTCTATCACTCACTCTCTACTACTCTACTACTCATTCTCTACTACGCTCTCTCTTCTACTCACTCTCTACTACTATACTACTTTCTACTACCCACTCTCTACTACTCTCTACTACTCACTCTCTACTACTCACTCGCTACTCACTCTCTACTGCTCACTCTACTACTCTCTACTACTCTACTACTTATACTCTACTAATCTCTCTACTACCTTCTCTCTACTACTCCCTCTCTACTACTCCCTTCTACTACTCTCTTACTACTCACTCACTACTACTCTCTCTCTACTTCTCACTCTCTACTATTCACTCTCTACTACTCACTCTCTACTACTCTCTACTACTCTCTTCTACTCTCTACTACTCTCTACTACTCTCTACTACTCTCTATTACTCACTCTATTACTCACTCTCTACTACTCTCTACTACTCACCCTCTACTACTCACTCTCTACTACTCACTCTCTACTACTCTCTCTACTACTCACTCTCTACTACTCTCTCTCTACTACACCCTCTCTACTACCCACTCTACTGCTCTCTACTACTCACTCTCTACTACTCTCTCTCTACTACTCACTCTACTACTCCCTCTCTACTACTCTCTTACTACTCACTCACTACTACTCTCTCTCTACTTCTCACTCTCTACTATTCACTCTCTACTACTCACTCTCTACTACTCACTCTCCACTACTTACTCTCCGCTACTCTCTACTACTCACTCTCCACTACTCACTCTCTACTTCTTGCTCTCTACTACTCTCTACTACACACTCTGCTACTCACTCTCTACTACTCACTCTCTACTACTCACTCTCTACTACTCACTCTCTACTACTCACTCTACTACTCTTTCTACTACTGACTCTACTACTCACTCTCTACTACTCTGTACTACTCACTCCCTACTACTCTCTACTACTCACCCTCTACTACTCTCTACTACTCTCTACTACTCTCTTCTACTCTCTACTACTCTCTACTACTCTATTACTCACTCTATTACTCACTCTCTACTACTCTCTACTACTCACTCTCTACTACTCACTCTCTACTACTCATTCTCTACTACTCTCTCTACTACTCACTCTCTACTACTTTACTATTCTCTACTACTCTCTCTCTCTCTACTACTCACTCTCTACTACTCACTCTCTACTACTCTCTACTACTCACTCTCTACTACTCACTCTCTACTACTCTCTCTCTACTACTCACTCTACTACTCCCTCTCTACTACTCTCTACTACTCACTCTACTACTCTCTACCACTCACTCTCTACTACTCTACTACTCATTCTCTACTACTCTACTACTCTCTCTCTACTACTCATGCTCTACTACTCTCTACTACTCTCTCTCTACTAGTCACTCTCTACTACTGACTCTCTACTACTAACTCTCTACTCTCTCTACTACTCACTCTC